>NC_090931.1:1251360660-1251660660 GCF_040938575.1 Ambystoma mexicanum
CCATTAGTGGACAATATCTATTCTCACCGTTTTTAACATAGCCTCTTTTACAATAGGACGAGTCCCTACTCATTCACCCAGTCTGAACTCGACCTCTATGTCCTGAAGACAGTTCGGTACTCACCGTGCAGCGCTGCTTCATTTCTACCAGCCACTGCTTCTTGTCAACCGTTTACCGAACCAGAAACACCAACTCAAGTGTCGACAACGTCAATGTGTTGTGATATCAAACAACACATAAAATGGACTGTCACTACTGTATACTAACTCACTATTATGCAGATGTGTTGTATGGCTATGTGCCGCACCATGGCATATGTAAAAAACTGAAAAATGTCTTCCTGATAAATAAATCTGTATTGTTTTGTTCTCCACAGTGTGTTTGTTCAGAGCTAGTAGAAATCTAGCTCTTTGGCAAGGCCTTAGTGACCTCGTGTCAAGCTATTGGCTTGGGAAGCCTTTGACTCAACCACCTCGTATCTTTGTACTACTTAACCCTCTCGAGTCAGGCCTCCTAAAAAGAGGGTTCGCCCATCCTTTTTCTTCCACAACCATTCCGTACATGTCACCACCCTCTAACTGATGCACATTCAAAAATGCATTAGTGCCATGGGTGTCCTCAAGGCCTAGGCTCTTGAGTGCATGGCCTATGACCTTCGGCCATGCACCCAATAGTCTAGGCCTTGAATACACCCACAGCTTTACCATACTGACAGTATGCAAACACTGCACCCAAGCCCGCACTGCGTGGCTTTTCACTGCAGCATCTTCAAACACAGTGCACAGCCATGCAGCTATGCAACAATAAATTGCAAGAGTTACCATAATGTACAAACAAAACAATCTCTCCTGCATCCCTGTGCGCATTCAATCACATACAATGGGCGTACCCACTGCCATTCACAAAGTATTGTGCCAATTCCAACCTACCCACAATATGTTTTCAACACTGGACTATAACGGCTGAAATGTGCCCCACAACCATTCCTTACATGTCACCACCCTCTAACTGATGGACATTCAAAAATGCATTACTGCCATGGGTGTCCTCAATGCCTAGGCTCTTGAGTGCATGGCCTACGGGCTACGGCCTTCGGCCATGCACCCAATAGTCTAGGCCTTCAACACACCCACAGCTGCACCATACTGACTGTATGCAAACACTGCACGCAGAGCCCACACTGTATGACTTTTCACTTTAGCATCTGCAAACACAGTGCATCGCCATTGAGGTATGCAGCGACAAGTTGCAACAGTTACCATAATGTACAAACAAAATAATCTCTCCTGCATCCCTGTGCACATTCAAAAATGCAGTACTACCATGGGTGTCCTCAAGGCCTAGGCTCTTCAGTGCATGGCCTACGGCCTACGGCCTTCTGCCATGCACCCAAAAGTCTAGGCCTTGAACACACCCACAACAATGTAATGCCACCAAGCATGTCGCCATGGCACCCACTACCACCATCCACATACACACCACTGCCACCAGCACTCCTACACAGGCTGTACAGCACCATGGTGCTAAGCAACACCAAATTGCACCACTTTACATAATGCCAATGTGGGCGGCTAACATGAATCACAAACAAAACATCCATGCATGAAAACAGGATGCAATTACCAGAAACCCCAAACACACCACAGCATCCGCCACCACTACCCACAGTCATTCACAAAGCATTGTGTCGCTAACCACATCATTTTCACAACATTGGGCCTACTTGAAGAAATCTCCACACAGAATAGGCCGGGAACACGTCCACAGCAACGTATTGCCACCATGCATGTCACCATGGCACCCATTACTACCATCCACATACATACCACTGCCACCAGCACTCCTATCCAACCTGTGCACTGCCATGCAGCTCTGCAGCAACAAATTGCAACAGTGAACACAATGTGCAAAGAAAACACTCTCTACTGCAACCCTGTGCACTTTAATTCTCTTACTCTGGGCATCCCCACTTCCATTCACAAAGTACTGTGTCACTGCCAACCTACCCACATTCTGCTCACAACACTAGACCTACTGCAACCAATCTGCACATACCACACTATACAAGCACCACCCTGTACAAAATGCAGAGTCAAACATGCGTTCATGTGGTAGGTATGTTGCAGCCCTATGCTCTTGAGTGCATGCCCTACACCCTACAGTCTACAGCCTTCACCCATGCACCAATTAGTCCAATCCTTCCACAGACCGACCGTACCTTCATTCACCCATGCATGCCACCAAGTCACCAACTACCACATTCCATCCACAGCGCACAGCCATCCGCGCTCCCACCCACCCTATGTCATGTGCAAATCACTCCCCTTCTGCAGTTCACCGGCCACCACTCACCACGAAAAGAGGTTTCTGCAAACTGGTTGTGGCAGAAGCTATGGGGTTGTTACGACAGCTGCCTCCAATCACCACACACAGTACTTGCCTACATATGTCACATTAAGCACTTCTCACTCCCCCTCCCGTTCCCTCACTTATTGCCACCAATGCATTCCGTATGGTACATTTTCCAGACCCTTCCGCCGCCGCACTGTCCTCCGATACACCATGCTTCCCTCCAGCCAACCACTGGCCGCGTCCAAACTTCTCTGACAGCACGCTGTACCTCGAGCCAATGACAATTCTGTCCACGGAGTGAACAGGGAAATGGGTCCGCTAAGCAGACCCAGATATCACTAATTTTTGGGGATGTACATTTCAGTTCTTTGCAACAAAACTATTGGTCAGATTTCCACCAAACACACAAAATAATGCTTTCTGACCCAAGCCCCTGCTCCTGCCGCAGATTTGCGGAAAATCTGCCCAGCCGTTCGGCCAGTAGCTGTGCGCAAAGTTTGTCCCCATTCAGTCCATGGAAAAAATATATATTTGGGACCCCCCTATAACTTTGCCCTCCCCACACGAAACCTCCCCCAAGATGGCGAAATAATTCAGAGCCAGCCATATACTTTTTTTGTAAAGTTTGGTGAGGATTCGTCCAGGGGAGCGAAGCTATAAGCCGCCGAAAACGTGCTCTTCCTATGAGTTTAGCAACTTAACCATAAGTACACACCCGCTACAGCGTACTGGCTTTATATATGGTGATCAGCCCTTTGGTATTTTTTCCTCCTTTATTATTTATGTATTTCTTGAGAACATGCCATTTCCTTAGGGTTTTCCCCATAATATAGGCACTGTGGTCTGGTTGGTTCAAGCATGTCCTCATTGGAATCCCAAGTTAAGTGTAGAAGTTTACAATTTCCAATGGGACTTTGTTGACTTTCCAGACGAACGCATTCTTTTACTAATCATGTGGACAATGATTAGAACCTTAGTCTTGGCCACATTAATCTTAAGGTTATTTTCTTGGGCATGATTCCACAGCGCATCGATAGAATGCTGAAGGCCTATAGGGGTATGGTCGAGTAACACGTTATCGTCTGCATATCCAAGTCAGGGCACATGTTCGCAATCCAATTGAGGAGGGAAGTTACACACTTCACCCAGGGCCTTAGCCATGTATGATGCATATAGATTATAAAGCAGGGGCACAACAGCACAACCCTGCTTTGTCACCACATTAGTGGGGATGGGAAGTGTGGAAGTACCCTCTTGATTGAAACAAACCGATGGTAGTGTGTCAACATAAATCTTTTTGATGAAATAGAGCAAGCACAGCTCAATTCCCCGTGTCTGAAGCTTCTCCCATAACCTAATTTGGGAGATCGTATCAGACGCTTTACTGAAGTCCACAAAGCAAAGATAAAGTCTCTTTGCCTTGGTACACACAGCCTCAGACATAGGCACTGAATGGTGCAGATGTTAAGCCTGGTAGAATGCTTCTTACGAAAACCTGTTTGGAGCTTATTAAGCAAACCCAGTTCTTAGGCCCATGTGTTGAGTTTCCTCAATAGCAGCATTGCAAAGATCTTCAAGCTGCTGTCCTTCATGGCCAGCAGCCTACAATTATCCGGGAAACTTCTGTCTCCTTTTTTAAATACAGGAATGAATATTGGCATCCACCATCTCTCTGGTATATTACTTGACTTGATGATTTTATAAAATAATTTGGACATGGTAGTAGCCCAGAATGTTGGCTTCACCTTGATAATTGCATTCACCAAACCATCAGGTCCCGGTTCTCGAGAATTATTACGTTTCCTAATAATACTCCCTAAATCATCTGTATCAAACATCAGTTTAGACTCGGCTTCCAATGGGGGAGGTATCATTATATCATGTGTGATGCCAGGATCATAGTACAGGGCTATAATAGCCTAGTCAATGTAGAACCTCATACAGCATTACCTCATACAGCATTATCTCCATGTGCAATATGCACAGTGGAGAAATGTCTAAATAGTGGCCAAAACATTGTATTATTGTTGTTCCTCAATAGCTTAAATAGGAGAATCCAATTAGCATTGGCCAGCAAAGCTTTATGGGCAGTTTTTTTAGCGTGTTGCCAGGTTCGACATGATACTAATTCTAGCACAGGCAGAGATTGTAATATCTCTCTTGATCCTGGCTCTATCTCACAGTATTCCCTTCTCTTGGTCTGAATGATAATATCAAAGAGCCCATGTGCCATTGCAGATGTAGAGATATAGTTGTTAACTAGTCCAAGATGTTTACCCAATAGACTCATAAGATCATGGAAAGTCCCAATTATGGCATTCCAACCAGCCCAAAAGCAATCACTCCCTTTCAAAAACACATTTGTAGATCTTGCCAAGGTTCGATCCAGTTCCAATAATATAATTCCCATGGCAATTGATCTTGACCTGGCTACCAATACTTCTGCTGTATCAGATTTTATCCATGAGGATCGTCCATTTCAGGACTGCATAATCGCCTGTATCCAGTATGATGGACGATCAGCTCACTATTTCGAGCAACTGTATAAGCGTCCATAAAAATGTAATCCAGACACGAGTTTGTTTTACCGTTCGTCCAAGTAGAACGTGGGGTCCCTCCTACACCTCCCCTTGTATTAAAACATGCCAAGTCCTGGGATTCAGTGAGTGTGTCACAATCCAAAATACCCATTCGTATTTTATCATGTATCGTGTACGGGGGTAACTACACCAATTATCATCTCTGGATGCCTGAAAAATATGTTGGGTAGGGAAATAAAAATCGCTTTGTGCAATAGTGCAGTGGGGAAGAAGGGGGAGGAGCATCATCATGTGTACAGCTATGAAGCACACATGTGTGTGAATTGGGTGCAACTTTTGTTGCAAGTGAGAAGGGGATGCACAACTACATTGCATCACTTGCAGGAAAAAAAGTTAGTCTGGTTGCATTATATTTCCTTCGCTTTAAACAGACAACAGATTAGCCGGCTATTGAACACTGCTTACCATAGTGGTGGTGTGACTACATTTACTGATAGCCGCTGACTCTGTGAAGCGGCGGGTCACTGCAATTTAATTTAGGTTGCAGAAAGACATTGGCCCTCATTACGACCCAGGCGGTAAGGGGTTTACGCCGGCGTAAACTTCGCCGACCCTTACCGCCTGAGTACGAGTTCCCGTAGCGCCATGGTGATTTTTACGCCTGCTTTTTGCAGGCAGTAAAATCCATGGCGCTAAGGGACCTTGTTGTTAATTACGCCACCGTAATTTACGGTGGCGTAATTAACGCCTACCCCACTCCCATTATGCCCTATGGGGCAAAAATGGGAATGGGGAAGGGTAAATGGGGATTGGGGACTTACTGCCCCGCCAAGGTCGGAATGGGGCGGTAAGTCCGCCAACCACCATGGCGGAGTTGGCAACTTAGCGCCATGGACCATGGTGCTAATAGCACCATGGTTCTCCGCCAAGGTCGTAATGAGGGCCATTGTATTGGGACTACAAATCGCAGAAGCACCGGCACCTTTCAAATCGAAAGGTCAGGTACTTCAGCGCTGGCACTTTGAGTGCCAAGCTGGTCTTGTGCAGCTCCCGCCGGCCTTCACTATATAAGGCTGCCCATTCAATTCAGCATCAAAGTGTTGTTTTTGGTGGGAGGTTACTAAGCAATGAGCCACATTGACAAGACTCTCTTGTGAAACGGGGGGATACTGTTAGCTTAGTTGTGTGCTGGCATTAACAATACTGCTGTGTGCGTTGGGAATTTGTAAATTAGAACTTTGCAATACACGGTTAACGCTACACTGACACGCACTGTGATTTATAAAGCAGCGTGTGTCACTTTTCTTTGCTTTCAACAACAGATTAGCCTGCTTTTGAACTCTTCTTACCATAGTCGTGGTGTGACTACATTTAGTGATATCCGACGCGCTGACTCTGTGAAGCCCAGGGTCACTGCAATTTAATTTAGGTTGCGGAAACACATTGTTTTGGGACTACGAATCCCAGAAGCACCGGCACCTTTCAAAACGTAACCTCAGGTGCTTCAGCGCCGGTGCTTCGAGTGCCAAGCCGGACTTGCGCCGGTCCAGCCGGCCCTCACAATATGAGGCTCTCCCATTCAATTCACCATCAATGGGTTGTTTGTGGTGGGAGGTTAATAAGCAACAAGCCATGCTGTTACTCTAGGCTGCAAGGAGAGCTACTGGATTCTATTGTGAAACGTGTACATCCTGATTGCTTAGTTGTGTACTGGTATTAAGAATACTGCTGTGTGTGTTGTGAATTTGTAAATTAGAACTTTGCAATACACGGCTAATGTGACATGCACTGTGATTTATAATGCAGCGTGTGTCACTTTTCTTCGCTTTAAACAGACACAGTGGTAGGGTTATTAGATTTACTGATGCTCTGATTCTGTGAAGCCGAGGGTCACTGCAATTTAACTTAGGTTGCGGAAAGACATTGGGCCTCATTATGACCCTGCCAGTCCAGAAAGAACGGTGGTGGTAAAAACGCTACCACCGGTCTTTCCGGACCGGCTGATTGAGAGTCCTGCAGGTGGGAGGTGTCCCTCCCACCAGGTCTGACCTGTCGGGAGTAACGCCACCCACCTGCAGGTACAAATGGAAACACTGGCGCTGTCATAGACGGAACCGGAGTTTCCATTGTCCCCATCCCCATGGAGTCCTATGGTACTCCATGGCAATGGAGATTTACAGAATTCCGCCTCCGGGATTCCCGGGTCACCGGGGTTGTAATGCCCCGGTGATTCTGGGAATCACAGAGGCAGACTGGTAATACAGGTCCGGCGGTAGCCTGCCAGTTTTTCCGGCACAGTTAGTGCCGGACTCGTATTGAGGCCCATTGTTTTGGGACTATGTATCACAGAAACTCAGGCACCTTTCAAATCAAAACAATAGTTGCTTTAGCACCGATGCTTAGAGTGCCAAGACGGTCTTGCGTCAGTCCTCGCTGTCTGTGAAGTCCACAGCCAAGAACTCTGGTTCCCTCTCCCCAACTTCAATTACCTAAACACAGTGAGAATGGGTTTTGAAGAAGTGGGTTACCTTCTGGCCGACTTGCACAATCTCCAACGCATGGAAGCTATTCAACAGCACACATTGCAGGTCATGGAACGGGGAAGATTACAGCCACATGATGTTTTGTACTGCTCTTTACTCGGACCTAAGCCCCCCTTGAAGCAGACACCTACTCCCAAACGTAAGATAAAAAAGCACAATATAAAAAAGGGCACAGACACTGAAAACTTCCCATGCAGAGTCCTGTTACAAACATAAGTGCAGGTCTGTTGAACACGCGATCTTTGAATCAACACGCCAAATGTATTCATGATCTCATATTGGAGGATAATTTAGACTTTATGTGCATCACCGAAACCTGGCTGCAGGACCCCATAAGCCCAACTTGCGAGATAGCAGTCCCTGCAGGATACACCATTCACTACACAAACAGAGACTCTGGTAAAGGGGACGTGGTGGCAATGATAATTCGAGACTCACTCCTTATGTTTCCCCCAGCATCATCTTGTCAAGGATGTGAAATACTACATCTGAAACATTGCCGCACCGATAAAAACTGCATGAACATAGTTCTTATCTATAGAAATCCCTCTCTCAACTCTGAGTTCGATGATGAACTCGCTCAACTATTAAACATACTGAAGGGTCCTAATTCATCTACTTTGGTTTTAGGTGACTTTAACCGATGGCAAGGGGATCCGAAGGACAAAGAGGCTATAAGCCTAGAGAAAGCCCTAAATAAAATAAACTTCCTGGTAATGAACTCAAGCCCTACTATAGCTAATGGTAACCAGCTTGACTGGGTCATAACTAACAATCTGGAGACAAATAGTTATGTGACCACCCCCTGTATTTGGACTGACCACTACAGAGTGTCATTCACACTGGCCTTCACAACTCCAGTGAAGAAATGTGCAAATGAACGAAAGAAATTGTCTATGTCGGAACTTCAAGAAAATTTAAAGAACCCACATAGAAATCTGCATTAACGAAATTTCAGCTGACCTCAAGGAAGAGGACACATGCAATATCATTATACTCAAATTGGAACAGCATGTGACGTCATTAATAGATCAGAAAGCTCCACTCCTACCTAAACTAGTCAGACCAAACACCAATCACCAAAAATTGTATAATTCCGATCTCTCGGCGCACGCAAAAAAAAGAAAAAACACAAAGAGAATCTAGATGGCTGAAGAATCCTCTTTCCTGTAATAAGGACAGTTGGAAGGAAATCGAGAGGTCCTATAAAAGAATATCATGGAAGCAAAGAAGAATTACTTCAGCACTCAAATGCGATAGCCTCTAATGTTCCAGTCAAACTCTCTGAAATTCTTAAATCAATTGACAAGCCCGCTGCATTGGTCCCTATTTTTGTTCCATCCCAAGTAGAGTGTGAAAACACCCAGGCAGCATTTGCCAATAAGATCACTAAAACAAGGGAATTGATAGCTAATGCCCTATTTAATAAGACCAAACTCAATCAACCACCCTTGAGTAGGTCAACTGAACATTTAGACACATTCTGCTTCCATGAGATTATGACTGAGGACATGCTAATCACATTGGCCTCAATGAAACCATCCTCATGTGCAGAGAGTAAACTACCTCCTAAAATGATTCTTAAGAACTCTGATATCTTTGCACCAATACTCACGAGAATAGTCAATGCCTAATTCCTTGACCAAATAGTCTTAAAGAACATCAAAAGGGTCACTACTATTATTAGAAAATTGCTAATTGCTCCAAGGAGGCCATTGGCTGGTTGACTTCATTCCTCGCGGACAGAATATCACACACTGGGCTGATACATTTTCGCATGAGTTTAATATCTTCTGCGGCATACCCCAAGGAGCTAGTCTCTCACCACTCTTATGCAATCTGTATGATCCTCTTCTCAGTAAGGTTTTGGACAACATCAAGGCATTTTTCACCAACTATGCTGACGATACTCAGCTAGTGCTGGAACTGAGCGGGGACTATGATAAGGACAGCCAATCAGTTAAGGACCTCTGTAACATCATTGAATTATGGATGGATCACAACTGGATGTGTTTAAATGGTAAGAAGATCGAGCTGATGGCTTTTGGCTCCTATCAAGCCAGAGCGAAACTATCAGTGGAATATGAATCATTTTTGATAAAAGACACACACATCAAAGTAGTGGGTAAGGTTACCACCCTGGGCATGAGCTTGGAAGCCTCAATAAGCACAGATTCTCAAGCCATGTATGTGAGCAAAAACTGCTCCTACTACATAAGGTTGTTGAGAGCAATTAAACCTCTTCTCAACAAAGTAAATTGCACCACCATAGCCAGAGCTACTATCCTATCCCGCCTGGACTATGACAATGCACTCTTACTAGGTATCAGTAATTCATGACAAAATACCAACTTATCCAAAACAACGCGGTCAGAATAATCAAGCAAAAAGCAAGAATAGAACCCATCAGCAATGCTAGAAGGGAGCTACATTGGCTGAGGGTGGAAGACAGTGTTTTGTTTAAATCTCTGACACTTACTCATAAGTGTTTGTATGGAAAAGCACCGGTTTACCTTAAATCTAAAATCATCAGTTACACACCTGTACGGGCATTGAGATCAAAAGCTCAGGGGCTGATTGTAGTAAATTCACACAAGAAAGCAAATGGCCTAGGTAGAGAATTTACCAACCTTGCTGCCGTTAGCTGGAACAAACTCCCTCTGAACCTGAGATTGGAACCCAATCACCTAATTTTCAGAAAGACTTTGAAAACCTTTCTGTTCAAACAAATATAGTTTACCCTCGTTAAGCGACAGCCCCTTCATGTCTTGCTCTGTCAAGTGTCCTGTCTCTCCATGTCTCGTATCTTGTCCTATGTATATGTCTTTTTGCGGCGCCCCGATGCATGCAGGCTTTCGGTGCCTAACAAATAAATAAATTAAATAAATAAATTCCAACTCCATATTGACTATTATAGTGAAAAGTGAAGGATGAATTCCCCTCGATCTTTTCATTCTTTAAACATCATTTTATCTTCAAATTTCTTGTGTGCAACTCAAATCCGAAATATTGGCTGTGATTTGCTGCTTCCCAAAATCTGCTGGATGAAATAATGTATTTGTGCAATATGCTAATGAAAAAGAAAATCACATAATGCTTCAGAAATAGCAGAAATATGACATTTGAATGAATTACCAAGTACATTTCCAAATAGGAATTCTTGATAACATTTTACTTTTAAACTGGTTGAGAAATGTAAATGAAGAAATGTTCTCATCATATGTGATAAAGGTATTTTAATTAAAACGGTGTATTGGAAGCAGATGATGTGTGACAAACTGTCTTCACCCTGCAGGAGTAGAAGTGTGAGTAGAGGTTAAAGCACTGAATCAGCCCTCACACGTCTGCAAACCAAAAGCCAACAAAATCATTAAAGAAAATAGGCACAGTTAACAGATATACCTCCTTCGCCTTCTGTTGTAACATTGGCCGAGGGAAGGCAATACTATCATGAGGGATATTGAATGTGATTCCGTAGCAATCCAAACAGTGAAGTATAACAGTCTAAATTTAAAGACTGTCCAATGAAGCTTCTATAGAAAAAAAAAAAATATATATATATATATATATATATATATATATATACTTCAATCAGACACACCCTATGCAATAATAACTAACTAGAAAGCACTACACAAAATTCACACCTGAGAAAAGAACACAGCATAAGCAATGATAGCAAGATGCAGTACTTTCAATAATGAATTAGTGATGAAAGGCAAGTAAAGCATTAATGTTCTTTAAAAGGCTATGTTCTTGGGTGCAAAAGGGAAACACATGACCTAACCAGTCTCTAGGGCCCAAACCGGGACCAAGGGGCAGAGAACAGGTAATAATATCTTGCTGCGTTTCTTGGTGGTTCAACAGCATCAAACCAGTCTTCAAGCTGGTGTGTAAGCAGTTCCAGCCAGGTCCGGGTGCAGTGAGGCATGTTGAACCAAGCTGAGAGCTGGCATTGATCGGGGGAGAAGACAGTGGCTCAACGTCTTTCGAAGGCAGAATTCGAGCGATGCTGCTTGGAGCACTCACCAGGATCAGTTTGAGTCGAACTGGTTCAAGTTGGGGTTGTGACACTCCCATGATTTGATTCAAGGGTTGTCAATGGTTCAAAGCCGTGATCCTGATGCTGCAATGTGTGCACTGATGAAGGGCAGTTCGAGGTTGAGCTAGGTGGAGGTGTTTGTGCAACTGCTCACTCAGGTATGAAAATGCAAAATGAACACAGTGTCCAATAGTGAAAGACACTCCCGTCCCTTGCACACCATCTATAGTTGAAAACAACTATAAGTTAAATGTTTTCAAAATTACCAATAATATTTATTTATGCTCTTTTACATCATCCCTTAGATTTCTGCCCTGGTGGATTTTTCATGTATTGTACTGCACTCATAAAGGCATTAGGTTTACTGTTTGGAAATTAATTGAGGGATTGCAGGAATGGATTGGTACTTGTTCTCGGACTCCCAAACACTGGGGAAGCTGGCATACAACTGAAGGGATCCTTCAAACAGTGAGATCCTGGGTAATGCTTTGACTTGCAGAGAGGCAGGTCTTATCCTAACAGCAGTGTTCCCCCACTGGTCCCTGGGAATGGTTAGGGGAAAGAGCTTCCCTTTGCCTAGAACACTCACTTTTCCTCACTTTTCACCTCAATGGTGGAAGACTTGGACAGATCAACTCTACCAACGCCCAGGAGTGGCGTGCCGCCAATGATCTCTGCCTTAATGCCAGTGCCGAGATTCTCCTCATCGGCACACCTACTCCCTCCTTTCCTGTTACTCTCTGGCTGGCCTCTCTTGGCCCTCTTCCTGCTCCCACCTGTGAAGCTAAAAACCTTGGGGTCATCTTCGACTCCACACTCTCCTTCTCTCCTCACATCTCTGACGTCTCGAAGAAGTCACACTACCAGCTGCACCTCCTCAGAGGTATTCTTCCTTTCCTCTCCTTCCCACAGACAGAAGTTCACTGTCTACAGAGCTCTAGCTGGACTATTGCACCAGCCTCTTTCTAAATCATCCTG
Source organism: Ambystoma mexicanum (assembly GCF_040938575.1). Classification (NCBI taxonomy): domain Eukaryota; kingdom Metazoa; phylum Chordata; class Amphibia; order Caudata; family Ambystomatidae; genus Ambystoma; species Ambystoma mexicanum. Next base: position 1,251,373,117 of record NC_090931.1, read on the forward strand.
CTTCTACTCTCCGCCCTCTGCAACCCATCCAGAACAGGACTGCGAGTCCTGTGTTTGGCCTCAAGCCCAGGGACCGTATTTCTCTCTGCACTGGATCCCAGTGGCTGTGAGGATTAGGTTCAAAATCCTCTGCATTGTCCACAATGCCTTCTGGGGCCGGGGCCCTCAATACTTTCGCTCATCCACCTTCAACTCCTTCAGGATCAGTCGCTTCTCCAAGCAACGAGTTGGTGGTAGATCTCTTTCTTTGGCTGGGGCCTCCCACTGGAACAGCCTCCCTCCTTTCCTCCCTGAAACCTGAGGAGAATTATCTCTGGTTCCAGAAGGAGCTCAAAACCTTTCTCTTTGCTTCTGATTTTTCTCCTCCTTTACCCTGCTGACTTCCGGGCTGAAACTGAATCTGCTCTGTTATCGGGCCTGGTCCCCTCCCCTGCCAGTCACACACCTGCCCTGCCTTCCTGGCAACCCCTGCACTTGGGGACTGTTTTCTGTATCCCTACAGTCCCACTACCAGCACTTGACACCTGATGTCTGCACTTACCCCTGCACTTGCCACCAGCTGGCATTACTTTTACTTATTTATTCTGTTATCCCATTTACTGCACTGTCCCCTTCCCCTTGCCTAGTAGGATCGTTGTCTGTCTTCCCTCTGTTCCCCCTCCCTTGACTCATCGCGCCTTGAAACACTTGTATATATGCATGTTATAAATGCCATATCATATCATGACAGAGGTCCAATTAATTACTTGTTAAGTGTTTGTCCAAAAGTGAATCAGCAAATGTGTGAAGGACCCATTATTTATAGGCAAAAGCTCACATGTGATTGGAAAAAACCTAGCCTACTTTATGGGTCCTATCCCTGTTCGTAGGGCAAGTGGACTTTGTTTTCTGACATCCCACTCAAAGTCCTTTTTTGCTAAAGGAAGTAGAGGGGAGAGGAAGGAAAGATAGAGGCAAAGAGAAACAAGATTGTGAAACCTTCCTCCGGTTTAAAAGAGCTCCCTCTGTCTGCACTTACCCCACCCCCTGTCAGTGTCAATAGAATCAATGGCCTTTATATATGCAGCACCCTGGTATGAGGCTGGTTTGAATGGGTGTGCCCTTTGATTCCTATTCTCAGGACAGCTTCCTGTGGAGTGGCTATCTATCTGGTGAGGGTCTGTAATTCCCTTGAAAAGGATCAAAGAAACAGACCTGCTACCAGGAGGAAGGCCAGCCTGTCTGGAGAGAATACACATAATCCGTTAGCAGCTAAACGGCACTCACATGCCTCATACATATATGATGTCAATGTTCTGTGGATGTAATATTATGAGGAAAACCAACCCTCATTCATCATACCATAACTGAGGTATGCCTTATTTAAAAAGATGTATCTGCCATCAGGACAGTGAAGTCAACATTATAGGGTTTTGGTACAGGGGTGCATGTCTCAAAAGCAGCACCTGTGCTGCAGAGACGTGGCTGTCACTGCAGGTCCAAAGGGCACTTGTGTCCTTTGAACCTGCTCCGTGCCACTGGTACAGGTGCTGCAGATAAGGATACTGATGCAGCCGGGCACGGTACGCACTTTGCTTTTAGCATAGAGTTCATGAAAGGGAAATCTGATCAGCAGATTTTCCTTTTAGAGATAACATCACCTGCATTGTATTAATGAATGCAAATCAAATAAAAGTCTGGGCCTCTAAAACCTTGCCAGAAAGCAATTCTTTTTAGCTTACTTTTGGAAAAAATTCAATTTATGGCTCTGGAGCACCACATGTATATATGCTGTATTATATTTAAACTTATTTTAAATGCTTTTTTGAACCCTGAAAATAACTGGAAGCTTTATGCCAATGCAGAAAATATGGGTACCACTCAAATGCAAGCTCTGGAATTACATCTAGTGTCCATACATTTATCGAGAGCACATACATGCATTCCATTAAATGAACATTGTAAACTTAGATGTCTCTCCGGATTGTTGCAGGCAATTAAACATAATCTTTCAATGGCATTATCTAGACTTAATTGTGCTTCCTCTTATCGTCCAACTTCTGTTAATAGTTCAATATGATTACAAATTACTGTTGTTTAAAATGTGGCAGGGGATCTGCGCTGTAACAGACTTGCTTTAAGATGCCCTCAGGCATCAAACCCTTACCTAACTTTTGCCGCAGGCTTTATGTAAAAATGAAATGTCACCATGACAGCAATTTAGAAATAGTTATTCATTTTAATGACATTTTAATTAAATGACAGATACTATCGATGAATACGTTTTTAATTTTTGAATTTCTGCATCATGGGACCGCCTCCAAAATAATTGTACGTCATTGTCAGATGACTATTTAATAAATATTCCAATATTTCACAATAAAAAAAAAATGGCTAAAATGGTCTGCTCATGTAAAGCATGTTACACTAAAATATATATATATTTTCTGTGACTTAACCACATAAAAACTACATTGTTGAAACACATTTTTTTAACAAAAAAAAATCTTAACCAGTTACAACTTTTGTCTGCTATGTATCATTTTGGCGTTCAACAATATATTTAATCTCTGAATGTCACAAGGACACTGGGTCGGTTGCACAAACGACTTGACTTGACTTGTGAAGTTGGTTTGCAGTATTTTATTTTACTTTTTAAAGAGCAACTCAAAGGGATAATATAATCAACAGAACAATATCCATAGGCATTTTTGTCCAGCTAATTACCACACCATGCTGGCTAGTTACATGCAGACTCCTCTGCGTCTTGTACGCACAGCTGTGTAGCACAAAACCTCTGAAGTGTTGCAAACACACCAATGCTTCTTTGGTTACCTGGCCAATATTCCTCTGTATTGCCTCAAACAGATTCCTCAAATTCTTCACAAACTACTTCTGATGTTACCTAATTCTTCAGTCTCTGACCACCTCCTCTTGACACCACCAACTTCTCTAAGACTTCACAACCTCCACCTGACAAGACCACACCACCTTCAACTCTTCACCACCTCCTGCTGATGGAACCCCCTCCTCCAGACTTTTTCCACCATCGCCTGACATTACTCCCTCCTCAATGGCCTCTCCACTTTATCCATAATGTGTTCACCCCCTTCCCAATGTTATGACCTCCTTGAGACACATGCTCTTCCCACTTCCTTCCCACCTCCAACGGACTCTGCTGCACAGTCCTTGTATCACACTTCAAACTCCTCCATCTACCAGCCACAACCTTATACAAAAATCAGACAGGGATTCCTGCCTTATATAGAGGGGTCTCCTATCTCCACGGGTGAGACTGTGGGTGAGGATCTGAAAATATTGGAGGGGTGGGTGCTTCAAGCTTTCAGATTACCCTAGAGGTATGCTTTCAAACCGGTAAGGTCATGGTTACCCTTTTGAAGCCCTTCTCTGTGGAAAAGTGTCTATGGTGGTCCTAATGTGACCTTCCCCTGCTAAGCAATGCAGACCAGAGAGAGCAATATTGGAACCCTTCCCATTCCACACCTGGGCCTATCATCCGGTGGCTGCAGAAATATCAGGCATTCGTTGGTGTCATGCAGGAGACTTTATCATAGCCAAGCTGTGTTTATACAGATGCTCTGTGCCTGTTTTCAGCACATCTATTCAGAAACCCTTTTTGCAACTGAATGCACATGAGACCCAGTCATTTGGCTTTTGGAAAACATTGTAATATAGCAATAATTGAAATAGATTCTGCATGTAAGCGGACTTAGATATGCCTTATATTTTTCAATACAACTAGTTAAAGTAATGCACTTCCATGGAATTATGTCCTGTGCTGCAATACAAGCCACGTGCATGAATGCCTTCAACACCATCACAGGCTTTCTGCAAACGTACTTGCCATCCTTTTTACCTAGAGAAGGCTGCTACTGATCCGATGACCAATACTACAATACATTGTCACCATCACCTTATGAAGAAACAGCTAACTCTGGAGTGTCTGCGACATTCAATTCACAATAATGAAAGGCAGTCGGTGTCATGGCCTATCTTCACTGAAGGATTGAAGGCCGCACTCATATTATTCGTGGTTTCTCTTTAGTAGTTGTGTCTGTGTCACTCTCAAGGAGAACTGAAGCAAGTACAGGGGGCCCCAATGAAACCACGCAGGCCACTTGCATGCATGCATTAAAGCAACATCTAATACCCCCTTTTTACTTCTGTAACACCATCTCTTAACTTGTGGTTTAAATGGTTCACATTAAAGGGATCTATGTAATTACATAGATTATTTTACTCCGAAACTAAAAACCTCAAATTTATTTTCTTGATTTTTTGCACATTTTATCAAAAATAAATGAGAGGGAGACCCCTGCAGCGCAAACTATACCCCCCGACCTTAATTAATACCATAACTCAACCGCCCATCTATTTATTCAATACAATGTGCACAAATTCCATCCAGTAATGGTCTGCGATGTTTTTTGGTGATATCCTTTAAAGTATTTGTATGCCTGTGGGAAACCATAACTACAGGGTTATTATCAGCCTTTTACTGAGGACATACCCACCAAGTGGTTGCTAATTGTCATAATGCCCACCAAACACTGAGAAGTCTTCATTTGTACATGGTGCCATATTATTTTGGTTGAATTCTCCAATTTTATATGTTGCTGTAATTTGCAATGTGATATTATTAACTCTCATATGATTAATGAAGATCGACCCTAAATCCGAACATAATTAATCTAGTTTACTTTATGTGGATTACCTTATGAAACTGTTTATTGTTGCTGCTTGTTGGCTGATGAAAAACATCTTCTGAGATGGAGGGCAGGGGTTAAGTTCAGGAAATATGTGTCCTCCTTTGTGCAACATATACTCACGCATGCACGTATTGAAAATGGACAAAGGTTTTGTGTGGGCAAATTGACAAACAGAAAAACATTGTGTGAAATAGTGTATTACATGTCTGTTGACATTCATGAAACATCTGGATTCCTTTTGGCTGCCAATGATATTAACAGCAGAGATATGCAGCCACTGTCTATGAATAGGGAAACGTTCATCCCTATCACAAGAACAGGATGGGATTTTGGCACATATAAGTGCCAGACGAACTTGCAATGGGCTTTGGGGTCTTGTGCAATAATGTCTGGTTCATTCAGAGGCAGTCTATCTCATGAAGAAACATGTGTTTGTGTGTGGGGTTGCTGAAGCCAATCAGGGCCCTCACATATATGTTGTTTGAGTTCGTCAGCCAATCAAATCTCCTAAAGGAAGTTCATTATTCTATATTAGGATATCTAACGTCCTGTTTCTTTGTGGGTTCTGGGAGACAATGATTGATCAAAACTCTTGCACAGGGAATGCTCATATTTGGATGGTGTTTGGGGGGATGTTAAAGCTCTGGAGCAGTATGTTGAGTAGTCTTGAGGAGGTTCACTTATCCGTTGTTGGTCTTTTGATTAATTCCTTGATGGTTAGTCTGGTTTCAAAGCCAATATTGTACTCCTTTATTTCAGTATATGATATTGTGCTGTGATATTTTCCTCAAATAAAACATAATTACAAATTGCTTCAGTTGCTTTCCGTTTTTCCCTCCTGTTACCAAACTAGAAAGAAGCCAAAAAAGGTTTCCGACACTTAATTCTAACCCCAAAACAACCCCAAAAATGTTAACACCTCTGGTGTGCTTGCCATGCACTGTTGTGTATATGTTGTAGCGGTAGTAGTGTATTTGTATATCATTGTAGTTGTGTTTTAGTTGTAGCTTTACGAGTGGGAATGCTTTTCCTGCATTTGTTTACTTGTTGGTTCACTTGGAGATGTGCTCTAGTTCTCTATGGTTTTCTCGATGCGACACACTTTTGGGTTCCCGGTTGGTGCACATGGACACTGTTCTCAGTGTTACCATTTGTGACAATTGTCATAGCAATTGTCATAGCATGGCTGCACTACTGGCATGGGAAGGGCAAGTATGATGGGGCTCAGAGGGGGAACTAACTGTGTTTCTCTTCCTCCTTGTAGGAGGATTCCCCATGTTCTAGAAGGAGGATGGGAACTCAAAATCTTTGTGAACATTGGTTTGTGGGCCTGGGAGGGCCTCGGATCCCTGGAAGTTATAAGAAACACAGAAGCTGAAAAGGCAGGGTTTCATGTAGTTGACCAGAGGAAATAGAGGCATTGTGGGAGCAGGGTGGTATTTTCCTCAAGGCATGTGGGAGGAGAGGGTGGCTTAAGAAAGCACCCTGTAGAATGAATTTAGGATGTTTCCTTTCCGGGTGAAGGGCATAGATGAGAAAGTGGTCAGCACACAGCAAGGTGTAGATGGTGCTGTGGTGAGTATGAGGCTAATCAGGTGGAGACACAGTGGGAGGACCTGCCTGTTGAGGTGAGAAGGAGAAGGAACTAAAGTATGACTAAAAGTATGGAGCGAGGATTGAATGAGAGATCGGAGTAAAGGAGGACTGGAGTAAGCATAATGTATGAAATAGTCAAAAGGAATGCAAAATAATCAAGATTGACAGAGAGGAACTAGACTAGCCAACAAGAAGACTGGGGGTGCTCTAAATTATACAACCTTCATGTCTAGGAATATTCCTGTAGCCCACTGAGGCATGGAGTAGAATGCAAAGAAGAAGATTGGTATTCTTCCTATATAAACAACATGGGATAAGCCATCCGGAAGATAGAAAAAAGCTGTGATTGGTACCATCAGCCATTGTTTCACAAATAGGCACTACGTGCTAGATTAGGAAGAACCTATTGAGTGTGTTCACCAACTTGGATGGTAAATATAGTCAGAAGAGTTTCATACTCTGTGGGAGCACAACCGTGCCTGGAATGCACACTGGGTTACTAAGACAACCGGAGTTACAGTACATCAAATTAGAGGAAAGGACCCTGAACATATGTACCCAACAATGAGGTGACGTAGCGTGGATCAAGGAAGATGCAGAGCTTAGTAAGGAAGTCAAAAACAGTGAAGACCCGTAGCGGTGTGGACGAGGAAGGAGACCTCCAGAAGACAAGGAGCGTTGTCCCGTGACGGAAGGAAGCTGGGGGAGACCTGAAGTGAAAGAAAACATTTCAGGCACCGAGCAAACAAATCCATTTAACCAGGTAAGGACATGGTGAGTGCCCCGGGATACACATTGTTATGGGCATAGAGAGAGTGAGAGACTAGGTGAAGCGAGCCCGACAAAGACCATTGATCAGATCCCTTTGTGCATTGTGTATTCCCTATAGATTGTCACAAATGGACTAACAGCGGAGAAGGTTAGAAGATCTCTAGTGATGTGTAAATTCTTCTAAAGCTAGGATGGATATGCTAGATGCGTAGAACTTCAACTATTACGGGAGAATAAGGTAAAGATGAGAAAGCCTTTACAAAAGAGGGCATATTAAGCAGACTCGTACACTGGGATTAAAAGTGAAGGGACACAACATCTAACTAGTTGTTCTTCTTGGTTTTTAGACTCTTGTGCAGAAATAAGAACTCTAAGATCCAGAGACACAAAGCGCAACGCATGCCATAGATAGGACGACAGTGTGGCGCTAACTCAGCCGCTAATAAAAAAGATTTACTCCTGCATAAAGGTAAGGACTAGTATAGAAAATTAATGAGGTAAGCTAAAATAAGCCACATATTCTTAAAACAAAAGATGTATTGAGGGAGAAATGTGACCCGAATCCCTGGCTTTAATTGTTTGGTATTAACCAAGGCAAGAAACCACTCTAAATAAAATAAGAGCCCGGGTGCTAGCCATATAGGGTAGTAAAACACAAAACTGTCCATTATCAGTCACTTTGTGTCAATTGCAAACCCGTTGAAAAAGAGAGAGGGAGATGAAAGATAAGGAAATGGAAGGAGGAATTAATTAATTGTTCCCCTTCCCTGTGATTTAAAGACAGCGGGATGTTGTAATGTAAACATAAAAAGGCAGGTTAATAACTAAACCTTCTTTATTTTTCACTTGCCTTTCCAGACCACTATCCATGTTGGCTCAGAAGCAGACGAGAGGGAGGGAGGTAGAAGACAACTCACCAACTATGATTAGAAGAAAAGAAATCTGCTAACATAACCAACAGTATACCTGTACACCCCTGATGAATTTCCTGGAAACATGGGATGAAGAATTGTATGAGGAATTAAACATGGCGGGTAGCTAGATGAGTGTGGAAAGGTTGGATGAATGAGTGAGTGTCACACCTTGTACTAGAAAGCTAAAGACTCCTCTGTGTCTTTCCAGATTTAGAGGTTGAGCAGAAAGTAGATCCAATGAAGACTATTTCGAACAGTAAATGAAGAAGTAATTTGATGTACAGAGCTAACAGAATTATTATATGTTAAAGTACTTTTTTGAATAATGAAAAAATAAAAATAATTGTTTTGTAGAAAACAAAGATCACAAGAGATGAATTATGTGATGATGCATGATTTTATGAAAAATTAAAGATATATATTTTTGGGAAAAATTGGTTAGAAGTGATATGTTGAACCACAGCAGTGGCAATATATAAGACTGGGCAATATATGGATGTGGATGTAAAAGCAAGGGACCCTCCAAGCAAAGTTGATGTACGATTTTCTTTGTTGAAGAGGGCTGTTTGGGTTTTTCCGGATAAATATTCCCTCGAGTCTCCAAAGTGTGTGTGAGCTTGTTTTTTAGCACCAGACACCAAGGCACTTTAAAGAAATTAATGAAATTGTATAATACCATAAAATTATGGCACACATTTAGCAGAATACAATAACAAAATACAAGAGCAAAAACATACCAAACAGAGCCATACATGAACTGGAAACTGTAAGGATGAATGTTAAGCAACACAATGAAAATTGAAAGATGAAATCTTGCTCCTCCAAACAAAAATAACCAAGTTACATGGTCCAAACTTACAGTTCGGGCAAACCCCAATATCCCTGGACATAATGATCATTGTATGGATAGCACACAGTCTAATGTCCCCAAAGGCCCCACCAGGTAAATCACAATGGCCTCTGCAGAGCCAATAAGGTGGAGCTCTAAGAACAAAGGCTGGTTTAAAAATATGTTTTGAACTCCTGCACCAGGAGTCAAAGGGACTGCGCAAACAATAAGCTCAGTAGCAATAATAGTCGTGCCTGGTCTCCCACAGTGTCACACCTTCTGGCCGACAGTGGCAAGGCTCACAACATTTCCTGATGGCAGGAGCAGTACTGCAGGAAGATACCAGCGACCAGCTGCTCACAGGCACCCCGGTAGACTTGCGGGTGATCTGCCCAGCCGAGCCATGTCAAAGCTGCATCACTTGTCACACAAATCACCCTGGCTCAGCCATTCCCAGTGCCACTTTGTTGCTGCTCCTCTGCACTCATCACTCCTCCACTGCCACTCAGCTGATTTCACATAGTGGGTAATGAATGCTCTGAGTAGTAGGAGATCTGAGAGGTGCGGGTTCCAGGATGAGTGCAACAGTGGGATAATTGGTTTACAGAGAGAGGAGAGTTCCTGCAGGAACCAAGAGAGGCTCAATGGCACTAACATCCCAAAGGCTGAAGAAGAGCATCAACAGTATAGCACCACATAGGAAGCAATGTCCATCAGCATCATTAGACCTGCAAGCACTGGAGCAAAGCATCCTTGCACAGCTGCCCATTATCTCTTTATTTTAATGCTTGCTGTGAGTCCTCCTCATCTGAGACGCATAGCTAAGAAGTGATAGTTTGTACTTGGAAACATGGGTCCATGAAAGAACACTACAGTTACCCAAAGTTACTTTTAAACCCAACTACCCATGGATTACTACACAAGGTTAAAAGCAGGTCCCTCTCTGGCTATGCGACATACGATACCAATGGCACAACCCCTCAACATGTTTGTTAGGCTCCATGTAGGAGACCAGAGGGAGAACATCACTCAGGGATGCAATGTGATGGCTAGCCCATTTGGCCACCTCCCTGTCATTGCACTGCTTCACATCAACCCACTTACTTTATCCTCAATGTATTGGCCTATTACTGTGCATACGTTCATTAATATTAATGCATTTTTCTAACACAAAGCTAAAACACAGTTGATCTCCTGCTTTACCTGAGGAATGCGTCTGAATGTGATTTACTTTGTAACTGCTTACAACAGATCAAAGCATCAATGGCCATTAGTTTGTTTTTTTGGTATTGAGTGCATCTAAACCTGAACATGTGTTTTAGTCTATCTTGGTTTGCAGATTTGGTTATTCTCGAGGTTCCCTCAAATTTTGCTTGCACTGCTACATATTTGTATTTTACTCTCAATTCATGACTTCCATTTATTCTCAACATTCATTTTTTGTTGGAGTCTTCTAATTTTCAACTGCTTTCTTTTAGGATGATTTGGGATTATGCATCTTCATCCGATGTTTGTCTTCCAGTTCAAATTCTTGTCCTTTTCACAGATTCATTATGCCATTTCTGTTTTTGCTGGTTTTGCTGAAAGTACCCTTGGTCCTCTAAGAGCGGCTCTGCTAAAATGGTGTCGGAGGTCAGGACATTTGGTAATATTTTCCCTATTTTTTAACAAATTAATAGGCTCCCATTGAATCGCAGGATGGCATTTAAGATCACCATTTTAACACAGAAAGCAGTTTTTTTACAGTCTTCTAGTTATCAGTCTGAGAATTTGGTATTCTCAGGGGTTCGAGATGTCTCTGCATTAAAGATATCATCAGATTGGAGTTTTCAACATTTCCTTCATCTTCATAAAAGAAAAAGTCCTTTCTGGTGAAGCAGCAAGGATTGGAATGAGTAACCTCATTGTATGCGCATGTCTTCTGATCTTTTACAATTGTTGAAAACCTGGTTAAGGATCTCCACATGTATCTGTTTTTTTTTTAAATGTCAAACTGAGATACTTGTGCATTTTAATTTCAATGGGTACTAACACAAACAAAACACTGTACCATACAGAGAAAAGGGTGTGCCTGCTACTATTCACATATATATGTTTATGTATACATTGCAAAATTAGTGAAATCTTCATCCCTGCATAAAGAATCTTGCAGAGAACCGTAGAAATTCAAAAACAATCTCTTGTAGAGACCGTAATAAACTAGCCACACAATTTCACAGTGTATGCTGTTGAAAGAAACAACACACATACTTAGGCAACCAAAGTCACTATCAAACAAAACATGAAGGAGAGACAGTAGAAGACAATACTGTGGCCAAAGGAACTAATCCAAAAACAAAACAGAACAGAAGCTGAGATAGACAAATGTATTGGTCAGGTAGAGTAATAACAGATAAACAGAATGATTGGAATTCATAAAATGCTAACCATGATATAGCTTAATACAGATTTGAACAACCATTCTTTTCAGCCACTTCTACAACCAATGGGTGAATTATTATGTATAATAAAATAACACTTAAAAAAATAAAAAAAAAATATATTAATATTCTTAAGGTAAATTCTCTAAGCACAAAAGAAATAATATTGTGTGAACGTATGATTGCACACTGAGGTATACACAGAGCTCTCAAAACATATGAATGATGTTTTTTAAGCTAAATTAGGCTCCCCTACAAGCATGTGGATTAATGAACAACATACAAAATGTACAACTAAGGCCAACAAATAACAATTGAATTATAGCGGCAGATACTGTATCCACTTAAACACATTTGCAATTCTCTAAAAGGATTCCTGTGAAATGTTATCTTTTCAAGTTAGCCTTAGGCTCGGCCATTTTGTCAAGAAACAGGCTCCATTTTGTGATCTCCTATTTAGAGCTCAAAGAAATATGTTTGCGGCATAAGAATGCAGTACTTTACAGAAATACATGTTGCAAAGAATGGTTAGCTCAGTGTTTGTTCAGCCTTGGGCCTTGAACAGCCAGGACCAAATAAGATAAGATGTAATGGATGTCTTCTCATCTGTAGATGCTAATTGCGTGGGTTCCACAATGTATGTGCTAATGATTGATGAGCCAGGAGGCGTTCTGTACATACAAGGAAAGGGTTATCCTAAATAAACTGCAGATGCACAGTAACCTTTGGTCGTGCAAACAAAGATAAGGGCAGTAAAATGTCTCCTCAATTTGGGAACCGTCTGTTATCTAAGCACCACACACCGTGGGTAATAATAAGATGCTCTCAAGATAGCTGACGGTTCGTAGCGCTATATAAATGCTAAATTATTATTATTATTATTTTATCTCGTAAGGTTACGGTGTGTAAGCAAGAACCGCTGACAAATGTATGTTTTCTCTGGAAATCTATACGTATCAGCAAGCCATAAACTGTCTGGGAAATGAAAACCTCAGCAAACTAATATGTATAAAAGACAAGGTTTCCTTTCTGTAAATTGCTCACTTCACTACTACTATGGTTGTGGTTGAACTTGGATCCCCTTAAGCGAATAAAACCTGTTGTTTGTACTTTACCTCTATGTCTGATGGTCATATTCTATTTGCACTTACCACAGATAAATATAGCTGCAAATCAAACATATCCACAAACAGGGTTTAAGCCAAATCCCAAATCCCAACAATCCCAACAACCACCTTCGATGTACAATATCTATATTAAGAGGAGACACGTAAGCGTTTTACCACATACTAAAAAAAACTATTCTTATTAAAAAGGTATACACCCAAGAAATACCCCTTGGATATAATTGAGAGCAGACGCCATCTAAAACTTTTGTAACTTTTGATCTCTGACAGCTAGTTATACCTTTCCTATATTCAAAGGTTAACTTATTTTATCAAAACTAATTTAAGATCTGGGAAAAATCTGGACAGCCATGATTAATGTTTAAATTCTCATTAGAGACAGCACTTTAAGGAAATGGGAGAAATACAATTTTCTAAGCAGGCTTTTATTTTAAATTAATAAATGACAATTAGCAGAAGTGTGGGATAGCTGAGACGCAGAGTATGTCTACATTACATATGTCATATTTGCTGATAAGTCCAGCTCTGATACACACTCAACTAATAATGGTGTTCATATTTTCTAAGCACTACAACATCAATCACTTTGTAATCAATACTTTGCGTATTTGCTAGATTACACACCTGGTACACACTGGCCAATGCCATTATGCACACATATTCTTCAGTATCTGTTTTAAGCCTTAAAACTCTTGTACACGACAGGTCTTTAATAAATAACTGTCATTATGTAAATGACATGTGATTAAACATTATATTGCATGTTCTTCTTTATAAACAAGACACAATTTATAAACCAGATTGCTGGAAAATATGGTAAGAAGCCACTCATGGAAGGCTTCAAAAATATCCAACAGCTGAATACTTTAATCAAATCAATGACATGACCCAAAGGACAGAGTCATTGGCCTACATAGGAAGTGGGATCAGAAACATGCCAAAGGAGAGGACAGCGCCCCCCTCTGAAACTAGCCATTTGAATAAACCATTGTTAAACAAATAATTGAATGAGAGCGAAGCCATTATGCAAGGCTGTCTTACACGTCGCAGCATTGGAAAGGGCTGTGTGACAGCACGAGCAGGGGCTGAGATGACGTGTAGCCCAGCACAGCACTCACTGGGATTTGGTTTTTTTAATATCAGGGCTTGCGCTCATGCCTGGTAAATATTTAGCATGGAGGGACCTAAATATGTCCTCAATCTGCGTGAGTGATCGAGCATAGTGAGTGAGTCCAGAATACATAAAAATGGTTCAGTGGGTTTCCCTACATGAGAAAATAAAAGGTGGAAAAGGTGGGAGTTAATATAAATAATAAATATTTAATGAAAATTCACCTATAAATAGTGGAGGTTCAGTGTAGACACATGGGAGCAGACTGCATGTAGCCCAGAGACACCTGAGCTAAATATAAACGACCAAAGAGAAGCTAGGTGTCACACACACAGATAAATAGTCTCTCTCAAATAGTACCTCGTCCGAGGTTACTTAACACATGATGCATAGTATGTTCAATAATATTCCATATACTTTTCTGGCTATTGGTTCCAAATAGATTTCAATTGTAAGTAATCTGATGTTACAAAAATCCTCATTGAGTTGTTACGTGCTGGTCAGAAATGGAAGAACAAGCCAAAATAGCTGAATTTACATAGCCAAGAGAAGTATTGCCAATGCATTTCGGAGACTAAATGCTCCTTCATCGGGGCTGTACTCTTTGTTGACAGTGAGTCCATCCATAAACAGAATCATTAAATAATATAGCATATCATATGATTGACATATCAGAAATTAACACAAAGTGTACACATAATGTAAATTGCAATTTCAACAAATGTATACGTACCATAATTCAATGTGAAGAAATACGTTGTGCAAAAGCAAAAAATAAATAAGAAAAGCCATCATTAGACTAAACTAATCGTCTAATAGTTTTGCATTATTCATTATTAAAGGGCATGCATGTGTAAGTACCTTGTAAATGCGGTCCACAACGTGTGGGATCCTATGAACTAATGCAAGTTCATAAAGTTGTCTTAGAGGGCAATATGTGGTATATTAATTCACTGCATAGCTGTACAGGTGCCTGATGGTTGATAATAGAAATGGTACACTAGAATAAAACATACTTATTTGCATGCACGTCTGGTAATTAATTTGAGTGGTCTGGGGATGGACAAATTACAAGCCATGAAAGTGCCGCTATTAACTATTTCACTATTCCTGTAATATGCAAATGCGTTGATGGAGCACCGACTTACTGTGTGCTGCATTCAAAACCTGTATCTCATTGTTGAGCACGCATACGGCACGCATATGGCGCTCTAACAGCTGCTTATGTATGGTAACCATGGCGTCAGCTAGAGACGCCTGGGCTCGATCCGCCCTAGGACGTGTCAAGAGTCCAGGCACCTCAGGTCCCAAATTCGCTGGAACAGCACAGGTCGGTACGTGTACAAGGATATGATTTGTATTTCCCATTTTATCAAAAAGATGTAAAACCTTGTGTTAGATTGTCCATTAAAGTTATGTCAAAATGAAGAACACGCGCTCTGTACTTTATAAGTATATTTATTTAGAAGTTAACAGGTGAGTATGAAGGCAGGAAAAGGCATCCACCGGCCCAGTATACACCAGAGCAGGCTCCCAACTGATTCTGAAAGGAACGTTCCCTGAACACATACATAAACATTCCAAAGGAACATTCTAACATGGAGCAGAGCTTACTTGCATACATTAGTATATATCTTAACACATCTCCACCCTTTAACCTTTGACAAAATTAATATATATAAGGCAAATTGTAACATTGCACAACCAACACTTTTGTAACGGCATGCCCAAAAGATTGGTGGATATTTGATTGACAAAGCACTATGACTATCATGCATATAATTGGTCAAGTGAAGGTATATATCTTAACACATCTCCACCCTTTAACCTTTGACAAAATTAATATATATAAGGCAAATTGTGACATTGCACAACCAACACTTTTATAACGGCATGCCAAAAAGATTGTTGGATATTTGATTGACAAAGCACTATGACTATCATGCATATCATTGGTCAAGTGAAGATACTTAAATTACAAAACAAACTTCTCATAAAGTGCCCAAAAATAATTGAACACTTCATTGACACAGTATTTTCTTTTTTTTTTTTTTTTTTTAAGTGCATTGCAAGCAATTGATAAATGAACATCAGCAACACTCCAGTAGTACTTTCAACATCTCTAACAAAACCATCTGATTTGTGGCAGGCCATTACCACTACCTCCTTGCAATAGGGAACCAGCCCACAATCAACTATACCCATATCCACCAATGACAAACAAGAACCTTGAATCACTGATAATTTTACCAAAGATGGTACGAACTAAGCACAGATGAATTACTCCCTTTTCTCTAAAAGAATCTTTACCAACCACAAGAAAAAATCAATGAAACCATAAAAGGTAATTCCCACGAACTGTATCCACCCACAACTTAATATAATTTCCAGATGTGGGTAGACCCACATTTTCAAAAAATATGGAATGACCACCTGAACCCAGGAAGACCACCAAAAACATGCACCAAGTGCTGGGACAACCAATCCCACCAACATTTAATACTCCATTTGCTCACTTCCACTCTTTCACAAAATCACATCACACACTTGGCAATTTGCGCGCAAAATATCTGACAAACAAGTGTATAAACATCAATTGAGTTCATAATATTTGGCTACAAAGTCCTTTGTGATGTTACCTGTAAAAAAAAAAATTTCAACCATGGTGCCACCCGAAACTAGGAAGACCACCACACTTGCACCTTGTGTGGGGACAACCAATCCCCCAAACTATGGTAGGACCACCTGAACCCAGGAAGACCACCAAAAACTTGCACTTGTGCCGGGACAACCAATCCCCCAAAACAAAAACTACACTTTGTGCCGGGACAACCAATCCCCCAACTATGGTACGACCACCTGAACCCAGGAAGACCACCAAAAACTTGCACTATGTGCCGGGACAACCAATCCCCCAAAACAAAAAATACACTTTGTGCCGGGACAACCAATCCCCCAAACTATGGTACGACCACCTGAACCCAGGAAGACCACCAAAAACTTGCACTATGTGCCGGGACAACCAATCCCCCAAAACAAAAACTGCACTTTGTGCCGGGACAACCAATCCCCCAAACTATGGTGCGACCACCTGAACCCAGGAAGACCACCAAAAAGTTGCACTCTTTGTGCCGGGACAACCAGCCCCACCAAAAATATCTCACTCATGAAAATGCACTTAGTGCGAGGACATTTGTCCGCCAAGGTCAAACAGTCACCCCACTGTTGCACGTTTCTCCAATAAATTATTATTATTATTTTTTATTTTTTTTTAACATGCTGCAAAGAAAGGTTAATAATACGAAGCACAATTAGCATAGTGCAATTAGTGAACGGCAAACATGTCATTATCGACCTTTTTTTTTTTTTAACATGCTGCAAAGAAAGGTTAATAATACGAAGCACAATTAGCATAGTGCAATTAGTGAATGGCAAACGTGTCATTATCAACCCCCTTTATTTCTTCCATGAGCCACACTAGCAATACTTTTTCCTTCTCGATGGCTCCTTAAACTGCCCAAATATATCATCAAACCACGCCAAATTATGACGCTCCTTTTCATTTGTGATAACAGGATATTTTGGAGCAGAGCCCAAAGAGTATTCAGAAACTCGTGAGAGCGGCTCTTTGAAGCTTCCGAAAATGTCATCAATCCAACTGCAAATGAAAGGCACGCCGTCCAGCTGCCTCCGTGCTGGCTCTTGATGCTTTACATAGTCACCATCGTGATCTGGCAGCATTGACTCAGTACAAAAACAGTCATTATTTCTTACTGTGTCATAGTTTATCTTCATGGCGCGCCTAGGTAAAAGCTTGTTGGTGTCTTCACTTACACGACGTTCATCCGGGAACAAAACAAGACCTTTATTCAAATCATGCGACGTGTTACAATCACACCCTCCACTTTGAGAGTCTTCCAATATACCTAATCTCCAATGATTGGTAGCTGTGGTGTGAGGCCAATCAACCTTAGAAACAAAAGGACGTGTTTCCGTATTTTTTTTTATACGAGGCATTCTCTTCATGTCTGGCCAACCGTCGCTCTCGTGAGCTGATGGAGTTAATCTTCCAGCCATCGACGTCATCATTCGACTCTCTGCAGTCAGCCTAGGCAGAGACTACGTACGACACAAACCATGCCTTCCAACGTCAAAAGGTGAAACGTGCTCTCTCACTCTTGTATGTTTAAACACGGCCCACAAACTGCTTTCTCCATCCATTCCGCTCATGTTTAACGGCGCACAGCAGTTTAACGGCACACAGTGCAGGGGAAAACTCTCCATTTCTTCCATAACCTTTGCAGCTAGAGCGCTCAGAGCTGTTTCCAGTCTGCCAGCACAGCACACTAAGTCGCCACACTGCCATATGTCAACGACTTCCTCCACCCCCTCCATAGCGGACTCCTTATCTAGGGGAAAGGGTGGGTAATGGACCCGGTGGATGCCTCCCCATATTTCAGACCTTTCTGCCGGGACTCCCTTTACCTCATGCATTTCTTTGTGTTCATTTCTGCTGATGAGACTGCATGTGCCTTCCTCTTTCTTCTCCCTATACTTCATTTGATCCGTTGGTGCAGCTGCTCCTTCATCTGAATGGACATCTGCTGCTTTCCTTGATCCCATCCTCGTCGCCAATGTTAGATTGTCCATTAAAGTTATGTCAAAATGAAGAACACGCGCTCTGTACTTTATAAGTATATTTATTTAGAAGTTAACAGATGAGTATGAAGGCAGGAAAAGGCATCCACCGGCCCAGTATACACCAGAGCAGGCTCCCAACTGATTCTGAAAGGAACGTTCCCTGAACACATACATAAACATTCCAAAGGAACATTCTAACATGGAGCAGAGCTTACTTGCATACATTAGTATATATCTTAACACATCTCCACCCTTTAACCTTTGACAAAATTAATATATATAAGGCAAATTGTAACATTGCACAACCAACACTTTTGTAACGGCATGCCAAAAAGATTGGTGGATATTTGATTGACAAAGCACTATGACTATCATGCATATAATTGGTCAAGTGAAGGTATATATCTTAACACATAAAGTTATGTCAAAATGAAGAACACGCGCTCTGTACTTTATAAGTATATTTATTTAGAAGTTAACAGGTGAGTATGAAGGCAGGAAAAGGCATCCACCGGTCCAGTATACACCAGAGCAGGCTCCAAACTCTTTCTGAAAGGAACGTTCCCTGAACAGATACATAAACATTCCAAAGGAACATTCTAACATGGAGCAGAGCTTACTTGCATACATTAGTATATATCTTAACACCTTGTTCACCTACCTGATTCATGTGCACCCATAGTCACAATTATACTTCAACTAGATGACAACACAATGACTACAAACAAAGCGCCGTTGCCCTGCGTTGTCATAGCAACATAGTAACGCTAGCTGCACAAATGAACCCTTACTGCTGTATGAAAGTGTGTACTATCTGACAAAGTCAGGGTTGGATACTATACTTGCCTCAAGTTAAAGCACAGTGCGGCAGGTCAGTGATAGTCAAGACTCTCATGATGAAAAAGATAACAAATATTATTCTATTACCACGTGAGATTTTAGCGATGTAATTGCAAGAAGTGAACAAGACAGTACTACACACATTACTTGTCTTGATCTGAAGAGTATAGGGTGGGAGAATAATGGTAAAAGATTCTCATAACAATGGAGAATTCCATAAAAGAAGCACATTATTTACATAGGCAGTGTGTTCATAATATATCTTATGAAGGATATAGAAATACAATCCGATGTAAAAAAAAAAAAAAACATGAACTTAAACTACACACCGTTTATGTATGGACTCACTGTCAACAGAGAGTACAGCCCTGATAAAGGAGCATTAAGTCTCTGAAATGCATTGGCAATAAATCTCTTGGCTATATAAACTCAGCTATTTTGGCTTTTCTCCACATGAGAACATTATTAAAAATGAGAAAAAGTGGATAAAACGTCATACAATTTTCAATTGTTTTGATATGATATGATATGGCATTTATAATGCGCCTATACAAAAGTGTTTGAAGGCGCGACGAGGCAAGGGAGGGGGAACAGAGGGAAGACAGATAGCGATCCTACTAGGCCAGGTGTCAATCAGATCGCAAAAGTGCATGGGAAGGGGAAGGAGGAGAAGTGCGAGGGAGAAAAGGGAGAGGACAGTGCAGTACATGGGGTAAGAAAAAAAACAAAATTAAACAGTAGGTAAAAGTACGGCCAGCAGGTGGCAAGTGCAAGGATAAGTGCCGACACCAGGTGTCAAGTGCTGGTAGCGGGACTGTAGGGATACAGAAACAGTCCCCAAGTGTGGGGGTTGCCAGGAGGGCAGTGCAGGAGTGTGAATGGCAGGGAGGGGACCTGGGCCCGAGATAAGAGGGTGACCAGGTAACCAGTGCAAATTCAGTGTCGGCCAAGAAGTCAGCAAGGGAGAGTGGGAGAAAAAGCAGAAGCAAAGAGAAAGGTTTTGAGGTGCTTCCGGATCCGAAGATGATTCTCCTCAAGTTTCAGGGAGGCTGTTCAAGAGGGAGGCCCCAGCCGAAGAAAGAGATCCACCACTAACCTGTTGCGTGGAGAAGCGACTGACCCTGAGGGAGTTTGAGGTAGATGAGTCAAGATCTCGAGAAGGAAGGTATTTGGGGAGAGAGAGTTGAAGGTATTGAGGCCCCAGTCCCATGAAGGCCTTGTGGACGATACAGAGGGTTTTGAACTTAATCCTCGCAGCCACTGGGAGCCAATTGTTGCTCTAGGAAACCATGGGAATTAGCCACTAATGTCATGAGCACCTGTACAGCCATACATTGTGGTCCCTCTATGCCATCTTTGGAACATGCAAGTAATGTTCTAGTTGTTACACACTCTCATTCTATGGTACACTTGTGTAATCATGTTCTGTATTGGATTTCCTGTGATGCCAGCAGTGGATTGCTGCATTGCAACTGTTTTTTTTAAGTTGCCTAAGTGCTTGTGTTTCCTCTTCGCTCTGGTGTCAGCTGAATCTTTTTTTTGTCTTCTGGTCCTTTCTCTCACTCCCCATCTGTGATTCTTCCCTTTGGATCTCTTGTGATTTTCACAGCCTTGCTGCACGCGCTTGTAAATCTTGTTTCTTTTTGGACTGATGACATCGGCCCTCATTACGACCCTGGCGGAAATCGCGGTGCAAAATGCACCATGGAGCACGGCGGAAAGCTGCCGATAGCGCCATGGGGGTTGGCGGATTTTCCGCCCCATTCCGACCTTGGCGGGGCGGTAAATCCCCATCCCCCATTTTACCCTTCCCCATTCCCATTTTTGCCCCATAGGGTATAATGGGAGTGGGGAAGGCGTAAATTACGCCACCGTAAAATACGGTGGCGTAATTAACGACAAGGTCCCGTAGCGCCATGGATTTCTCCGCCCGGAAAAACCAGGCTGAAAACGCTCCATGGCGCTACGGAAACTCGTAGTAGGGCGGACGGGTCCGCCGCGAATAACGCTGGCGTAAACCCACTCCGCCAGGGTCGTAATGAGGCCCATCTACTTGTGGGATACTTAATAGCACTTCGGAGGTGTTTTCCTTCCTGGGGGGTTTCCCCTTGTGGTTTTGGATTTGTGCTCTGAGATTGCCTTGCTCAACACCCTGAACTTACAACTGGGGTGCCAGTCCGGGCTCTTCTAGAGACAGACACTTCCTCTTCGATACCCGCATTTGGCAGAAGACTAAGGTAAGGGAGGACCATCCCTACAAATCTGACCATTTGTGACACCCACCTTATCCTGCAGAAATGGCCCAACTTCAAGAATTGATGGATGCAGTGCAGGGACTAACAGCTGAAGTGCAGGTCTTGCGCCTAGAAAACCAGACCCTGAAACAAGCCCTGGTAATCAGGGAGAATGTTCCTGTGGAATTACCTGAGGGTCCTTTAAAATTTGATGGAACACCCCATACATTAAAGGAGTTTTTAGATCACTGTTAGATTCAGTTTACATTTTGTCCTCATTTTGTCAGATAATTGGTTATTTGGTTACCAACATGGTGGGCAGTACTTTGGCCTGTGTTACTCGTTGGGTTACCTCAAGGAATCCAGCCCTGGATAAATTTGACATGTTCCTGCAGATGCTAAAGTGTATCTTTGAAAGATTGGAGACTGTGTCTTCTGCCCAGGAAAACCTATTGTGTTACTTTCAGGGATCATCTGATGTGATGTATTATGTACCAATTGTAAACAGTTAGCTGATGAAACTGGTTGGACTGTGGAGACATGTACCCCGCTGTTCTAGAAAGGTCTTTCTGAAGAATTGAAAGACAAATTGGCCAGTGTGGCCCATTCTGGTACTTTTGCTGAACTGGTAATGATGACCTTACAACTGGATTATCCTCTCCAAGAACAAAAGGCAGAGCGGAAGGAATATTGCACTAATCTCCCGCTTCCTCAACTACCATTGCCATCCTTGACCAGCAGCCCTGAACCAGATCCCTTGCAAATTGGAAGTGTTGGGGCCTGTTACCAGAAACCAAAAGACAAAGAAGAAGAACCATGGACCTTTGTATGGATTGTGGAAACAAAGGTCATATGATAAAAGTGTGTCCAGTTTCTACTACTCATCACCAGGGAAACACCATCTCCCATTGTTAGTAGGGGTTAAAGGACAGGAAGATTCACAAAACCCCACTGTATTATCTGGTGTAGAAACACCCTCTTCAACTTGAGTTTAATAGCCCTCCAAGGCTGTTTGAAGATTGATGATTCTCATACCTTTATTTTGCCAGCTTTACTCAATAGCGGGCTGCTACCGTTTTCATGGACTTGTGTTGGGCAAAAGAACATGTTGTGCCCTTTGTGGAAAAGATCTTGTCCAGTCCCATTGAAGGGGTCGATGGAATACCTTTATGTTCTGGTCCTGTTGTCTACCAGACCAAGAAACTTCTGTTATTTATTTGTAATCATTCTGAATGTCTCTCCTTCAATTTGATCAAGACTGTTAATTACCCGATTATTTGGGGAATTCCATGGTTAAGGAGACACAATCAACACATTAATTGGAGGACTGGTACAGTTACATTGGCATCAGAAGATTGCGTCCAACTTTGTTTTCATGACCTGGAGTTCCAAAGGTCTACACCTTCAGAAACAGTCTCCATTCATAATTTAAACACCTTACCTGAGGAATACCAGGAATATGTGGACATATTTTCTGAGGATATGGAAGCTCAGCTTCTTCCTCATAGAAATGAAGATTGTGCAATAGATGTGTTGCTTGGTTCCTCGATTCTATTTGGAAGAATATTTGTTCTATTTGAATTAGAACAAATAGCCCTGAGAGTATATTTCAATAAGAATCTCCAAAATGGCTTGATTTCTCCATCAAAAGCTCTTGGAGGTGCCTTTGCCCCCCCCTTCTCCCCTGCTGATCTGTTTCTCTCTCTGCACTGTGCACCTGGACACCCACTTTCCTCAGGGCCCAGTACCTGCTCACCCTGTCACTCTCCTGCACTGACTCCGGGCCTCCCACTGCATTGGGGTCTGTATCGGTACCCATACAGTACCCGACCCCCTTTCTTTTCTTCTGCACTTATCACACATACCCTGTCGGATAAACCCAGCACTTGCCACTGGCTGGCTGCACTGTCAATTGCCTTTATTATGTATTGCTGTTATTATTTATTTATTTTACTTATTTATTATTTATCTGTTTACCCTTTGCTGCGCACTTTCCATCTCTTCCCCCTTCCATGCCCTTTTCCCTTCCCATGCACTTGCACGTTCTCAATGTCACTGGGCCTAGTAAGATTGTTGTTTTTGTTCTCCCCTGTGCCCCTACCTTGCCTTGTCACACTCGGAAACACGTGTGTATGAGCGCAATATAAATAAAATATCAATTCAATTCATGTTGGGGAAGTTTCAGAGTGATTACGACTCCACAGTTTGATGGTCTAGTTAAAAAATGCACATTCCATGTGCCATCTATACCGTATCTTGGCTTCATTTTAGCAGAAGAAGGAATAGCAATACATCTTAGAAAAGTACATTCCATATTAAGTTGGGAAGATCCCACCTTTGTCAAACATGTTCAACAGCTTTTGGTTCTTATTAACTTTTACCGCAAGTTCATTAAACATTTTTCTCTTTGGGTAAAACCATTTAAAGGAATTGCTTTTTAAGGTTGACGCTTCTTCTGGGGAATGGAACAGGATAATGCAATCCTAGAATGAAAGTTGGCATTTACAAAGGCTCCAATCTTATGCCAACCTGATTCTACCAAACCGTTAATAGTGGAAGCAGATGCCTCAGAGGGGGCGATCGGAGCAGTGCTACTTCAGATACAGTCCGATGGATTTGAGCACCCAATTGCATACCTTTCTTGCACCTTGAACTCTAGTGAAGTTCACCATTCTGTGCTGGAGAAAGAACCGCCAGCCCTTAGAGAGGCATGCATTGAGTGCAGACATCTATTCATGGGTGCAGCTCACCAAGAGGAATACTGCACCAACCATCGTAATCTACAAGCCCTTATGAACCTGGAATGTAGGAACAGCAGGCAAGAAAGATGGGCCTATTTTGTTTCACAATTACATTTTCGGGTAACATTCACATAGGGTAAAACTAACACCATAGCTGATGCCCTGTCCCCTAAGGAACCTGGTCCTTGTAAACATACTATAATTCCAGAGAAACTCTTGCCTTCTAAGTCTTTCATTTTTTGCACTGATTCCTTTTTAGGTCATATATTGGTAGACTCTCTTGCTGTGTCCAACTGTGATCTCTGATTTGGACCCCCGGGTCCAGGAATGCCAAGGATATATCATCAAGGATCAACGGCTGCACAATCCTTTTCTTAACTTCCATAAACGATTCTTCATATGGATCATGGTCATCCAACAGTCAGTCACAGAGGACAATTACGTATGAAGGTAGTCATTGCATGTTATTTCTGGTGGTTTGGATGGTAACATGACTTTGTTACCTGCAAGTTGTGTGCTCAAAATAAAAACATACGTCAAAGACCCATCAGCAAGTTAATTCCTTTACCGATTGTGTCAAGGTTGTGGGAGGCTATTGCCACCGACTACATTGTGTAATTGCCACAATCTGCTAGAATTACAACAATTATGGTGACTGTATATCGATTCTCCAAAATGCCTCATTGTACAGCCCTGCCTTCTTCCACAGTGTCAGACAGGGGACCTTAATTCCTATCTAGGTTTTGGGGTCATGTGTGTTCTATTCTAGATATTGAACGGTATCTGACATCTGGTTGCCATCCCCAGTAAAATGGACAGACCAAGAGGACTAATCAAGTACTGGAACAGTAACTGCTTTGTTTTACCACCACTTCAGATTCTGCTTGTGAAACAATTCTACCTTTAGCAGAGGTTGCTTATAACAATGCCTAGCATGCTTCTATTGATACTTCACCATTTCACGTGGTCTACGGGACTCATCCTAGATGTTTTCCAGTGACTCCCATTCTAGAGACTTGCTTACCAACTGTGGATTAATGGATTTCTGAACTACAAACATAGCAACACTCTGTTAGGAACCACCTTGTAACAGCACAAGAAGCCATGAAAACGTTTGCAGACCAACGTCGGCAAGAAACTCCATTTTATGTTGTCAGAGATATGGTTGCATTGGCCTCTAAAACCCTGCCTAGACATCTCATATCTTCCAACACTTTATTTTGGTCTCTTTCGGATACTAAATTATATCTAATTTGCAGGAGTTATCATCTACATGGAAAAGGATCCACCTAGTCTTCCACATCTCTCTTCTTTGCCCCTTTGTGGAACAACCACTGATCACTTGCAGATGGCAATTTTTGCAAGTCAGACCTCTTTGGATTCCCACAGACGTCTTCTTTACAGAATGCATGGGGTTTCCCATTTTCCTTGCTGGTTGCAACACCCCAGCACCAAATATGTGGGTTGTCTGGACAGCAAAATCAAGTCTTCCCCAAGGATTTGATGTACCAGTAGTTTAGCCTTTTCCCTCTGTGCCCAATTAAGTGCACCCACACATGTGAGGTACCGGTTTCATTGGGACACTGGTGGGAACGTGAGAAGTTAGAACATGTGTTGTTGCCAGCATGTTCCGGTGGTTTCCTGGTTGCAAATGTCTGAACATTTTGTTTTTTCTCCACTTTTTGGAGTTTTCTGGGCCTTGTGGGTAATACCTTCTAGTGCAATTGGTAAATGTCAGACCTCTTTGGATACCCCAACTGTCTTCTTTTCAGAATTGTAAGGGGTTCCCTGTTTTCCTTGGTGGCTGCAACACCCCAGGACCAAATCTGTGGGTTGTACAGACAGCTAAAACCAGTGTTCCCTACGGCGTCTGATGTACCAGTGGTTTAGCCTATTCCCTTTGCGCCCCAGTCAGTGCACCGACACATGTGCAGTACCGTTTTTGTCAGGACACCTGTGGGAACGTGGGACTGTTGGAATGTGGGAAGGTAGGAATTTTGTTGTTTTCTCCTAGTTTTCAGAATGTTTTCACACACTTCCTGCTGTACTTGGTTACACAGCCCTTTAGGTTCCCAAATGTGACCTACATTTAGTCACTGCTTTAGGCACACTGCGCATTTGTAACCTGCACAAGTCACCTATCTTTCAAAAGGTCTGCCTGTGCTCTTTCCAAAAATGTATTCATTCTTCATCACTTTCGGTTTCCTTATTTTCAAATTCTAAGTACATCTCTTTAGTCCATCAGCATATAAATCCTGGGTTCCATGGGTCAGTTTTTGGCTTGTGGTATGCTTGTTTTGTGACACATTATCACAAAAATGTGGTTTTCCTAACTAGATTATTTGGAGGAATGTAACCATGCACTGCTTTTCTCAAAATTAACAGAGTCCATTACCCTACCAGTCCAAACATGTCCAGCACATACTTTTTTTCACTCACTTTTCCAATTTGTTTCCATATTATAGACATTTTAGGTACATAGTTGTTGCCTGACTTGCGCAAATCACCCCTTCATGTCGAGCTTTCCTACCCTCCCCTTACATTCCTTCCAATCAGGTCCTATTAAAAAATAGGGACACATGACCGACCTCGGACAAAACTGATGGTAACATTAAAAAAAAGTGTTTTTGTTTCGACTTAACCTGTTCCTCAAAGCTTGCAAAATTGCAAATGCAGAACTGCAAACCATTCATTTCTAGCTCTTACAAGATACAAACCACAGGCTTCTTTGTAGATCACTGTATTGGCATTTTCTGAAAAAACACAAAATGTGCTCTCTTTTGTGTTACTTTCTCTCACTCCCCCCGCCCCCACAGCAAACCAGGATGTCTTGATGGCATCATGACCACCTACATGTGAGAAGAAAAAGTGCCAAATTTGGGCAAGATAACTCATGTAAGAAACAAGTTACAAGGATTTGAATGCCAACATACTGAAATCTCCCAAAAAGGGCTCAGCTCTGGGAAGGAAAACCCTCAGCAGTTAAGGGGTTAAATGTCATTGTTGAACTTTAGTATAAAAAAACAGGCCTGTCAAATCTTGTATGCATTGATGCACA
Source organism: Ambystoma mexicanum (assembly GCF_040938575.1). Classification (NCBI taxonomy): domain Eukaryota; kingdom Metazoa; phylum Chordata; class Amphibia; order Caudata; family Ambystomatidae; genus Ambystoma; species Ambystoma mexicanum. The sequence goes on from NC_090931.1 coordinate 1,251,400,108, forward strand.
TACAGGGTAACTGGGTCGCAACATTCCTGCTTTTTGTAAAATAGCTGACATCTGTATAAACAGACTTTTTGAGTTCAAACTAAACTGACAATTCACATGTGGTTTGCACAAACTTCTGTCACATTTAATAAATAGAGAAACTCAATTTAACACAATCTAATAATATGTTGTTATGTTCATATGTATACTTGATCTCTCATGTGCTTTGTAATTGACCTTCTGTGTATCATTTCTTTACAGAAAATGTAAATTCATGTTGCTTGTTATCAATGATATCATGCAGTTTGAGTAGATGCTCCCTGCGTTTCTTGGTTCCTTTGCTTCAAAGTAGATTGATGTCTCTATGGAAGATTCTAGTTTTGTTGCTGACTGATAATGTGTTGATGTGGCCTACAATTTCAAAAAAGGCCTTTGCTTCTCCTCTCATGCCACCATAAAATCATAAGTTAGTATGTTTAGTTTGGATTTTCCTTTTCTGCACTCAAAGATATGATGAGTCAATTTCTGTGAATTCTTTTTTGATAGAAAACACGTGTGCGTTGATGGGGCTGATTTCATGTGTCCTCTTCTCTACCCAATAAAATCATTTGTCAATGAGTGTGATTTGGTTGCATTTTTCCTGCACCCAAAAAGATTTCAGGTCAATCTGTCTGATCTGATTTCTAATCTCCTGTACCAGAAAATATCATAGCTCAATGTTTAAAAAATATATTTATTGTGTTATGGTTTGAAACTCAGTTAAACCTTTCACAAAGAATCTGTAAATGCAAAACAAATATCCCAAATACATCAATGTACATGTGACATCTTTAATATCATCTTTTTTTTTAAAAGAGAAAAATAAGAGGAAAAGAAAATAAGATTAATTTATTTGATGAATACAGTTTGTTCACATCTTTACAGTTTCTGGTATTTCACAATCATCACAAGGCTACTATTCAATTTAATAAAGAGATTTTTTTTTAAAACGTTCTTATTTTTATGATCAGTTTAACCAGGCTACCTGAGTAACATCATAGCCACAACAATTATCCTTCAATATCACAGTCACCTAGACATTACCCCAGAACAAAGCTCTGAACTCTCCTAGAGTACCACACACTCTATCTGTGAATTTTTTAATATCTCTTTTGTTTGGTCAATTTTTCAGAAAAAATAACATGGGTAGGGTTTTTTGTTTTAGGGGTTTATTTTGTTTTACTTTCCAGTGTTTTTAAAAATGTTCAGAATATGCATTTATCAGTGTTTTCCCATTTGCCTGTATCAAAAAATCACAACTAACTGTGTTTTATAGAGTAAAAACAGAAATGTTCTTTTATGTTTTCACTGTGTGTTGTGTGTCTATGTGTGTGTGAGACCTGGATGGGTACAGCTCCCGTGTGTCACTCAATGTGGTAATTTTTGCCCCTGTAACGAATAACTCAAAAGCTGATACCCATAAATGCATGTACACTGACTGAACATATCTTAAAGTGAAATATACAAATTTAGTTCAATTGACCTTTCCCTTTATAACAGAGGTTTGCATCCTGCAGCTCTTTAGATGCTTCCTTCTATTACTCCCATGATCCCTCAGCACTGACTATGCTGTCTAGGACTGCTGGGATCTGTAGTCCACAACATTTGGAGAGCCAAAGTCTGCAGACCCCTGCCTTAGAAGAAAATGCATTAGCATTTGCTTTTCACAAAAATGAATCAGCATGGAAAGATAATCAGAGGGAGGAGAATTTTCAATAACGATGGGCCTCATCAAAGGTTGGGCGGTACCCCGGCAGCAATTGCGCCGGGATAACACCCAATGCCAATAGCGCTACCGTTACTTGGTCCGCTGCAGTTTGCACCGGGTCATGAGTAGTGGTAGGGCAGTAAATCCCAATTCCTCATTGGGTCTGCGGATGAGTGGTGCAATTACCACCGGCACAAATACTGCCAGCGGTAATATCGCTGAAAATGCCCAATACCGCTGGCTCATTCACCAGCAGCTCAGAGCTGGAGGTGAATGCACCCAAGTAGGGCCATGCTTGGGATTGGCTGGATTGTTAAATGTGGCAGTAATAGCGTCACCACTGCATTTTCCTGCTCCGCACAACTCCTGACGAGGCCCTATGCTGGAAAAGTATAAAAGGTGCCCCACATTTAAACGCAACAATTGAAATACTAGATCATATGACCAGACAGCATGGGAGACCCGAGACTTGTCTGAGACCTTTGAGCAGCTCAGTCTGAGGCTGGGGACAAGAAATTAATTGTCACCATTGGCACCCCCCTCCACACACAGAGCTATGAAACGAAGTGACCCCAATGCACTGGTACTGCTTGTACTGCTTGTATTTTGGTGGGACGCTGTGTAGTCCAGAACATGCCCTGCTGGTCGGAGACAGTAAATGCCAGGAGACTGCAAAGTGCAGCTCCCCCTCATGTCAGTGAAGAGACACAAATGAGTGATTAGAAAAAGAGGTAAAATATATGTTCCAGGAATCTGAGTTCCTGCAGACAAGACTCACTCTTGTGCAAGCTCCGACCTGCTCCAATGAAAACGAAATAAAAGAGCATACTAAAGTAGGTGGCGAACTTTGAACCAATTATTTGAAGCATCTTATTGAAATGAAATAAAAGGTTTACAGCGGAATTTCATGAATATGTCAATAATTCCATGCTATGTGTCTGCGGCATAGTATCACGCCAGTTAACGGCCCTTGTGTGGAAATGTGTGACTCTTTCAGATAGTAGAACATGGACAGAAGACTTTTGGGATGATAGTAAAAACCATGAAGCAAGCACATGCCTAATTTTCGAAGATTAATGAGTTTTGAATAAAATAGAATAAATGGAAGAAGATTATGTTGCTGTTGTGATGTACATGTACAGTGTGTTTGTCTTAGCAATGCACAGTGGTGGCAACCATAACGTCCATTTAATGTTTTTTTTCATTGAATATCATAGCTTTTAATTAGTTTAACTTAACCATCATTTCCCTTTAACAACGTTTTTTCAGTGAATTCCATGGGTTTTTACCCGCGCACCCTAATTTGCTACAACTTACTAATATCATACTTACCCCAACATTGCTACATTTTTCTCCAATGTATAAAGTTTCACCTTAAAACCCTGCCATTCCCCACCTTCTAGCATCATGCTTAACACTTCTATACACTTTTAGAACCTTTTCCCGCTGTTTTGTGTTCATCAACGCTCACGAATGTCAGATGTCATTGTAGACTTTGTGGACATTGTCACATGACCACGCACTTGCGAGCTGCATGAGGACGTGTCCACGAATGCATCCACACTTTGCAAACGGGTTTGTGCTTCGTGAACAGTTTGGAACAGCATCTTTCAGCTCAAGTAGGAACTTTGAAGCTCAACATTTACCCTTGCACAGCTCATACACCTGTTCTTACTCATTATCCATTAACAATCTAGCACACAGCACATACTTGGAAGAAAATTAGGAAAACTGCTATTCATCTTAAAAATGGCATCAACAATTGCTATCCCTCCTTCACAAGAGCCACCACCACCACCAGCTGGAGGACCTACACAACAAAAGAAGCGCAATACTTCGAAAGACAATCAAGAAGACCAAGGAGATGAGGTACAACAATTGTCTACCTCTAGAACCCAGAGAGAATCAAGGGTGTGGTATTTCTTTTCTATTGTTGGAAATGTATCAAAGACTAAAGGTACCAAAGTGAAATGTACTGAATGAAACATTGTACTTAGTCGCAGACAACCTGGGCAGTACTCCTACAGGATCACCTCTATGTGCCGCCACACCAAACCCAACCACAGCAATGCTCTCAGAAAGGCTGTTCCTCTCTTAGGTAGTAGTTGGCTGTCTTCCTCTACCTCATCATCCTTAACCAATGCGTAACCACACAGCCTACTTCAGTGGGACACAAAATCACACCAGCTAACTTGCAAGCAACAAAATAGACTGTTGATCCATATCTTCTGAAAACAGCAGTACTCTGTACATACTGCAACACACCATTCTTCAGGGGGGAGCAATTTCAAAGTGCTTTTGAAGCTATGATATGATATGATAGGTTATTTATAACGCGCTTAATACCCAGAGGTTTCTAAGCGCGGACCCAGGGATCGAACCTGTGTTGCTTCGTGTCATCTTGTTTCCAAGTCGAGCACGCTGCCGCTGAGCTATCCTCCTGGGACAAGCTGTAACCAAGGAGCATGAGAAACACTGCCCTCTACCTTAGATTTAACACATGCCCAATATCTTCCCCTGTCGACCTGCCCCTCAATATGTGTGGTTGGTGCCCCATCCCTCGTTACCCTCCCCACCTTACTTTCTGCCCTCTCCTGCAAAAAGAAAAAAAAAAAATCCTTTAAGGAACCACCTTTCACGGATAAAAAATAGACCTAAAAAAAAGCTTATAGACTCCATCTTCTTTACATTTTTTCAGTAAAGTAGTTAGATTCAATAAGATTTTCCGAAATTCCCATTAGCGTTTTCAACCATGCTAATGGGAATAATGGACAATTGTATACTGTCTGAAATTCTTCTCTCTAGTATACAATAAACACCATAATCCATTGCAGTGTAAAACATCCACAGTCTCTGCATTCCCCTGTCTAACCCATGCCTTATTAGAAAACCCTGGTTTCACATGCACAGTATCATACAAAACAGCCTTTTTACTCTTTTTACTGTTATGCTTGTAATACTCCCTCATTGCCTGCTTTAAAACATTCACACATATAGACCAATCACTTAAAAAAACTCCATATATAGCGGATCAACATATTAAACTTCCACCCACCAACTGCCACTTAACAATGTTCTACAAATCCTTTGCATCTACATTTCCAATACTTAAACCAACAAATTGTACATAGTACTCCTATAAATGCACATATGCATTGTGCAGTGACAGAAATACATAAATAAAAGGGTTAGTACGGATGGACAAGTGTTCATGGGAGCCCAGGAGGGAAGTGCCAAAGGACCCCAAGGTGGGAGGCCACTAGCTATCCGCTGGGGGAAAGGAGTCCAAAGAGTGGGGTACATTGTTACCATAACGTCCCTTTAACAACGTTTTTTTCCATCAATGGAATGCATTTTCGTAAGTGAAAATGTTTCATAATGTTAGATCACTGTATATAAGTTATTAATAATTCCTCTTTCAACATATATGAAACAACTATAAACCTCCTTTAACAAACATATTTTTTGCAACTCGTACTTACGTGAGTTGTTATCAGAAGCCCATACCCCAATAGGCAATTCAGAGTAGACATTTGTCCTTGCCGAAGGCAAGGCCCTCTGCCCATGGCAGAAAAGTTATATCACTATTGTTTGTACTTACATGTCGCCAATTTAAAAAAAAGTCAAACACAGGACAGATTTCCAAAAGCATCCATTCAGGTCCTTGCTGTTGCTGCTTGCACAGCTGCTGCAATCCCATTCAGCACATCGGGCTGCAGTCGTAAGCAGATTTATTTTCCCCATTTAAACCTACAGCTTTGCCCAATTCTGCATGCCGCAATAAGTAAATCAAAGTAGGCATTCGCCCTTGCAGAGAGCCAGGTCCATTATCCATGAACCAATCTTGTATCACTGAAAGAACCCTTCATTTTGACAGAAGTGTCAACTCCACATTTTACAATTTTACCGCTCCCAATATATAAGTAATGAGAGTCATAGGTGATCTATGCCACCAATGGGTAGCTGTGGGATGTGCCGCAACTTAGGATTCAGACAAGTTAAATTGTGAATGCCAGACTGTCATCCTTTTTTTCAAGTGTCAATTGTTTCCCACCTTCTTTAGAAAAATAAAAAGATTATGTGTGCATAGATGAAACACTTATGACATTAGACATAATGTTAGGTATAGGTTTCCTCATAAACACTTTGAATTTCTTAATAACAATATAGGCTATGATTGCAGAAGTCACACTGTGTACATGCTTACTCTGTTGCTGATGTAAACATCTGTGGGTCATTGAGATAAGCAGATAGTAAGTTTCAGTAAATATTTGCAGCTTTATTTGCAGTGGCAACTATGAGAGTGCATTTCTTGTGTTATTTAGAGCTTGCTTTATGATTGTCCAGCTTAGTCTTGGATCGGTGTCCACAGGAGCTGCTGAACCCCAACAGACCCACAAAGGTGTGAGGCACTCAACCCTTACATTCACGGCTAAGCAATTAACAACCCTGGGAGAAAGGGGAAGTGGATAAAACAAAAAACTGGAACATATTCACAGATGCCCTCTGGAAATCTGTAGTGGAATAGAAGACATGGGATAACAGTTCTTATTAATGAACATGCATCCAGGAGTCAGGATTTCATTTGTAATATTAACTGAATCTTTACCTATTCTCGCTCAGCTGATAGCCTTGAGGGAAGGGATTTCAAACAATTGTATTTAAATTCTCTTTTGTAGAACTCTGCAGTATGGACTGGACTGTGTTTAATTATAGTTTTATTAACTTGTAAAAAATCTTATTCTTGAGTTCTTCTCTGTGCTCACCAAAACTTGCCTGCTTGTAAATTGCTGCAGAATTATTAGCCCTGAATGTAATTACCGAGTTGCAGTTCTGCATTTAAACTGTGTTTCTCCTAAAGAGTGTGTACTTCTTAAGTAACTAAAAGGTTAACTTTAATGGCTCCTTCCTATTAAGAGGTTGTCTTGACAGGTCTTGAGCTGATACAGATATACACGCGCGGTCTCCTGTCTCCAGGGAAGATTTAAATGTAACTGTGCACGATAAAAAAACACATAAAGACGTGTTACTGGCAAAGCTCTGCCCAGGAGCTCTTACAAGAGTTCAGACCGAGTTGAGAGCTCTGAACACGTGGTCTTGTATCATAAAAATAAGTAACTAAACTCTGGAGCCAATGCCGCACTCCGAAACAGAAAATGATACTGACAACAGTAAGTCATATCAACAGCGACGGAGCTCTTCTTAGAGTTCGAGCTAGCGGTGTAATAAACACTGAAGTCTCAGCCACGCAGCAATAAAATGCAGCTGACTTCAAACAAAGTCAAACAAAACCCTACTAACGTATCCTGAACCGGAGGGCAAAATAAAGGTGCCAGCATTAACGGCAACCAAAGTAATAACCCTACACGCAAGTCACTTGTGCGTTGAACAGCTGTTTAGTCTTCAGCCTTAGTCAGGATTAAAAACTGACCTAATCCCTTTTGCTCTATTCTGCCGACGAGCAGACAAAGAATGTGACGTGCAGATTGAAATATAGAGAGCATTAAAAATGTAATACCGGTGCGCTGTTCCCAACTGTGAATGGTGACACTAGTTAATTACATACAATTTACTTCACAGTTCTCAAGGCAGTGTAGTAAAGTCTTCAATGAGAACACTGTTCTAATAAATAATGATTAAAGTTTTTAATTCTTTTTGTCCTGTTAATTTTACTTGGCAAATTCACTTAGCTTAGTTCTGTAGATGACTCTTCTCAGCATGTCTTGATCTGCTGGATCTCTCACCACAATTACTTCCTACAGCTTACTCCAATTCCTGGATAGGCCTCTGGATTACGGCCTAATACTGAAATCTCCTGGAACCCAACCTACTCAGCTGAAGCATTGACAATGAAAGGCAGTTTGAAATCCCAGCCAATCTGATAATTGACTGAATATCCACACTCTAAATGGAATTGTCAAGGCCCAAACAGGAAAATGAACATAAACTTACATAACACTTTCCCAAATCAGTGCCCTATGAATTTCCAATGCTCCTACAGGATAACCCCACATTAGGCAATCCTGAAAGGACCCCCTTCTTAAAGCCCTTTCTCAGGGCCTGGTTTGCAAGGAAATCATCTATGAAATGTAGCTACCAACAGTGGGGCATGTACATTAAAAGCTTCCTCCTAAATCCAGTCCTCTGGTCCAAAACCCTTCCAATTGATTAAAACCTCGAACTTTCTAAGAATCAAGAATACTCTTCACCTCAATCTCAACTGATCCATCCTCCACCTGAGTTGGAATAATGTAAACATTCAACCTAGTACCTTTATTGAATCGCTTAAGAAGACTCACATGCAAAGTGGGAGGAATTTTCAAACTAGCTGCTAATCTCAATCTTACTGCCACGGGGTTAATCGCTCGTTCAAAATTCGAAAGGACCCACAAAACAAGGACTAAACGTACTTCTCCCCTTAATCCTCAAATTCTTAGTCAATAACCACACCAAATCACCCACTTTATACCCTGGACTAACCTTTCTCCTAACATCCGCACATTTTCTTATACCTCACCTTACTGTCAAACAAAGCCTTCTGGGCTCTTTCCAAATTTCTACTCCTGGATTAACCCCATCCTTCACAACCTCGTCACATAAAAAGCGTGATGAAAATTTCTTTCTAAAAAGAACGGAGACATAGTTGTGGAATCTTTTTCACTATTATTATAAGCAAAGTCAGCCAACCAGACCAACTCCACCCAATCATCTTCATCCTCAAGGAAACATCTTAAGTATTTCACCAATTCTTCATTAACTCTTTCCGCTTGTCCATTAGTTTCTGTATGGTAACCTGAAGTAAAACTAATTTCCATCCCTAACTGTTTACAAAAAGACCTCCAAAATCTGGATATAAACTGTGAGCCTCTGTCAGAAATGATCTGACTAGGCAGTGCATGCAACCTAATAACTCCTTTCAAAAAATGTTTAGCCAAATTCTCAGGAAAAACCTCAACCTTTATTGGAATAAAATGACCCTCCTTCGAGAGTAAATCCACTACTACCATACTAGATGAACAGCCTTGACTCCTAGGTAAATCCGAAATAAAATCCATTGAAAAAGAATGCCAAGGCCGTGGAGGCACCGTTAAAGGTTCCAAAAGACCTGCTTGCTTTCCAGTATCATTTTTAGACTATGCACACTTAGCGCAGGTTTTGACAAAATTTAAGGTAGGCTGCCTAATCGACACCCACCAAAATTACCTCCTTACCAACTCCAAAGTCTTTGTAAACCCTGGATCACTGGTCAAAACTGATACATGGCAGTTCATTAAAATCATTTCCCTCAATTGCAAAGTTGTCAGATACAACCTTTCATCATGTAAGGTAACTCATTCTGGATCTTTCCATCAGGATCTTGCCTTACCCATTAATCCATCTGTATAGATGACATTCCCCTTCTAATCTCACTAATCAAATCTCCTTCATACTGGGTACCAGCTAAAATAAAACGTTCAGGAGTAATCAAGGGCAGGGGTTTACAATTTGACTTGGGTTCACTTCCTGGAAACTGTCATGACAAGGCATCTGTTTTACAATTTAAACAACCAGGTTTAAAGGTAGCGAAAAAATCTGCAAAAAACAATGACCACCTAAGCTGGCACGCGGTTAAAGTCTTAGCAGACTTCAAAAATAAGAGATTACGATGATCTGTCAGCACTGTTACTGTATTCTTCGCACCCCACAAACAATGACCCCTTTCCTCGAAGGCTGATTTTATCGCCAAAAGTTCACGATCAGAGATTGTATAGTTAATCTCAGCAGGAGAGAATTTCTTCAACAAAATAGACCCAGGATGCATTTGACCGGTAACCTCATGCCTTTGAGAAGGAATGGCACCCATAATCAAATTAGAGGCATCAGATTCAACAAAGTAAGGCTTATTGGGATCTGGATTGTCCAAAAAAATCCGACTTGTACTAAAACATCTCTTTAAATATTGAAAAGATTCTTCAGCCTCTGGCTCCAAAAACAAATGTTACCCCCTTCTTAAGAAGCTTAGGTATGGCAGTGACTAGACGAGAAAATCCATCAATAAACATTGAATAGAAGTTTGCAAAACCAAAGAAACTCTGCACCTCTTTAACCATTGTGGGAGAAGGCTAAACCTGAATTGCCTGTACCTTTTTAGGATTCATTTCCAACCCCTTGGGAGAGACTAGAACCCAAACAAATTAACTGAATCAGTGTGAAAATGGTTCTTATCCAGTTTGTGTCATGACCCGGCGAAATTGCCCCTTCTGGACCTCATTGTCATTGTCACGAAGGGCTTGTACTCCTTCTTCCTCCCAACATGGCCGTACCAAGCTCTGTGCTATGCACTAGCTTTCACGTCGTAGCACGTACTATAAATTGGTCACGCCCTTGCGGGTCCGCGCGTCTCAACGCTATCTTCGATAGTGTCCCGACGTGTGTTTGCTCTCTACATTTGCTTCCTTGATCCTCATACTTCCTTTCACGGACCCTGACTACCAGTGAGACTCACTACTCAGTTCTGGAGAAGAAGAAGTTATTGGCCAATCGTCATGCCTTCACTGAATGGAGACATCTACTCCTGGATGCTAAATATCCAGTTCAAGTCCGTACTGATCATCGAAATCTTTAGGTCCTACAATCCATGGAGTGCAGGAACAGTAGACAAGCTTGATGGGCCTACTTCTTTGCTCAATATCAATTTCAAATCTCACATGTTCCTGGACCGCAAAACATGATTGCCGATGCCCTTTCTCGGCGTCCCGACTACGTTCCCTTGGAGGATAAGATCTATCCTAAAATGTTTCCACCTACAATCTTTGTAGCTCAAGCGTTCAATCTCCTGGAAGAAATCAGAGTACAGACTCAATCATCTGAACTCTGGAAGGGCATATCCGAGAAGAATCCCTGGCATTTGACAATCAAGGAAGGATATTTATTCAAGAACAATTCAGTGGTGATTCCGACAAAAGAACTTCAACAGAAGGTAATGAATCTATGCCATGATACTCTTCACTCCGGCCATCGAGGAGTAACCAACACCTTCTGTCTTATACAAAGACAGTTCTGGTGGCCAGGGATGAAGTCCAGTGTAGTTCAATACATCAAGACCTGTGCAATTTGTAGTCAGAACAAATACGATAATCAGAGGCCGACCGGTCTGCTTCTACAACCTACGTTGCCAACCAGACCCAGGGAAGTTATTGCCACTGACTTCATTGTTGAATTACCACCTTCCCGAGGATATACAACCATCATGGTAACCATTGACTTGTTCACTCATCTAGCTCATTTTACACCATTGTATAAACTACCATTTTCCTCAGAACTTGCTGGAATTTTCCTGGAACATATTTTTCGTCTTCATGGCCTCCCTTCCCAGATTATTTCGGATCGGGGACCTCAATATATTTCACAATTCTGGAAACATCTCTGTCGTGTTCTAGGAATCCAAGGTGTCCTTTCTTCAGGCTATCATCCACAAACCAATGGGGCAACGGAACGAGTAAATCAAACCCTGGAACAATATCTTCGTTGTTTTGCCACCAAGGTTCAAGACGATTGGTCTCTCCTTATACCATTAGCCGAATTCTCCTACAATAACTCAGATCATTCAGCTCTCAAGATCAGCCCTTTATATTGCAGTCAAGGTTATCATCCGTCTGTTTTACCATCAGTTCTTCCAGAATCTACTCCGGTACCTACCCTTGACTCTTGGATTCAGACGCTGATCGACTTACAAAGAGAGGCCAAGGATCAGTTAGAACAGGCCCAGAATCGTACCAAAAGATATGCGGACTCTAAGAAAAGACCATCACCTTCCTATTCAGTTGGCGATCAAGTCTGGCTAGCCTCGAAACTGTTACCTCAACATCTACGACCAAACAAATTGGCTCCTCGCTATTATGGTCCATTTTCTATAAAGGAGATAATCAATCCTGTCTCCTTCCGACTTAAGCTCCCGGATTCCTGGAAGAAGATACATCCAGTCTTCCATACTTCCCTGTTGAAACCCTACGTTAGTTCTACTCAAAAACCCTTCAAACCCACACCTGTTGTTGTGGACGACCAGTTGGAATATGAGGTGTCCAGGATATGTGATTCCAGGTATAGAAGGGGTCGATTACAATATCTGGTCGAGTGGAAAGGCTACCTCCCTAGCGAGAGAACATGGGAACCAGTTTCTAATTTAAAGACCCCTCGTTTGCTCAGAAGATTCCATCTTATTCACCCAGGCAAGCCTGGAGGAACCAGTCTCCGGAGGGGGCATGCTGTCATGACCTGGCGAAATTGCCCCTTCTGGACCTCATGGTCATTGTCACAAAGGGATAGTACTCCTTGTTCCTCCCAACATGGCCGTACCAAGCTCTGTGCTACGCACTAGCTTTCACGTCGTAGCACGTACTATAAATTGGTCACACCTTTGCAGGTCCACGCGTCTCAACACTATCTTCGATAGTGACCCGACATGTATTTGCTCTCTACATTTGCTTCCTTGATCCTCATACTTCCTTCCTTGCCTTTTTTCCTGTTCCTGGACTTCCCCCCTACATTGCTTGTTTATCGCTAATCCTGGACACCCTGAAACCACGAACTTCCCGGAACTCTGAACGTACTCTGCAACCTGACGAGGCTCGGGCGAGCCTATTCAAGACCCGAACCACCCACAGGGAGAGTCCTGCGGCCGAACAAGGGAGATCCCGATCACAGGTGAGACGGGGGAAATTTATGACAGTTTGGCAAATTAATGATTTTCTTGAAGTCTCTGAAGCAACTTTCGCACATGAAACTTGATGCTGGTTTAAATCAGAAGAAAAATCGAAATATCGTCAATGTATACTATGACAAATAAATCCAAAAACTCATGAAGAACCTGGAAAGCTGCCGAGAGTTGCACAGCCCAAACGGCATCACTAAATACTCAAAAAGCCCAAACATGGATTTGAATGCAGTCTTCCATTCATCTCCGTCCTGCATCCTAACCAAAAGGTATGCTCAGCACAGATCTAGTTTAGAGATAATGGTAGCACCCTGAGTTTGGTTCAAAATCTCCGAAATCAAGGGAAGAGATACCGATTCTTTATTTTTACCTTATTAACGTCCCTATAATCTATACAGGACCATCTGGCTTTGGGACAAAAAACAAAGGAGAAGCTGCAGGAGACTGAGAATGGCAAATAAAACCCTTTGCATGATTTTCAGTTAGATATTTGTTAACAATTCATTCTCCTTCTTAGTAATAGAGTACACCCTACTACTGGGCAAAATTGCTCCTGGCTACAAATCTATCCTACAGTCAAATCTCCCGCAATGCTCACATCAAACACACCCAAAAATTCTTGGTAACAGTCAGCCAACTCACCCACGACTGCTCCTATTGAATGACTTAACTCACCCCCTTCAGCCAGAATTCTGGACATAGAATCACCTTGATCACAACAGGGATCTTGTAAAGAGTCCTTAAAACAATGTTCTGCACAATACTTGGATTGTAACTCTACCACCCTCCTACCCCGGTCTATGTTTGGATTATGTGACGTGAGCCGAGGCATTCCTAAAATGATCTTTAACTGTGGTGCATCAATTAGTTCAAAGGAAATCTCCTCTCTGTGACCTATTGCCATAATCATGACCAAAGCCCCTGTCTCATGTCTAATGGGCACAGATGATAAAGAAGTTCTGTCTACTGTCCGCTCCTGCTCAACCACTTCCCTATAAGCTAAAAGGAATTCCAAGAGCTTTAACCACCCCCCAGTCCATGCAATTGCCTGTAGTCAATCACTACAGGCCCATACCCTTCAAAACGGAACCCTCAAACAAGGATACGTTGACTGTGATGTGAGGAACCGCAGCCTGTAATGTGTTCGCCACCTGCTGCGTCTTGGCTGAAGAATTCTGGATTCTCTTAGGAGTATACGGACAGTTGCCCAAAAAAGGTCCACTCCGTCCACAATATAATTTATGTGTCCTTCCCCTCTCCTTTTCTTCCTTAGATAAAAGACCTCTAACCCTAGAACCCTACTCAGATGCTTTATTCTCCGAACTTCACCCCCTGAAATACTTGTTTACAAAATCCAAACTTAGACGTTCTACTCACCTCTCTGGCACTCTGCCCTTCTTTCAGGCAAATGAAAATCAAGCTGGATGACCAAATCAATTCATTCCTTACAAGCGTTTGGTGTATTCAATACTCCCGACAAAGCATCCTTCAACTCATCCCATAACCCCCTATATAAAGGCAAAGCTCTCTTCCTTCACCTCAGGCCATCTTCCCTCTAAATCTAGCGATTTAAACTGTGTGATATACAAGACCAAATCCTGACCTCCCTGCCGGAGCTCCATCAACTCCCCATCCACTTCCAAAGTTACTTTCACCTGTCAAACATCTTTTTAAACTTTTGCTGGAAGAGCACCAAAATCCCTATAGCTGCATGTTTCTGAGTAACCAACAAACATGCCCAAGTAGCTGCCTCAACAGACAAATAAGAGAGTATAAATGTAACCTTGGCTGAATCAGTGGGAAATACCTTGGGACGGCTTAAAAAATGTAGTTGACATTGAGTGAGGAAAGTCTGAAATTTCTTTGATTCCCCACTGTTACATTCTGGAGGAGCCAAAGATACTGGCATCTAAAATATTCGAACTCCCCCTACTGCTCCATCCTCTACTGTCTGAGAACGGTTCTCATCCACCTTATACAACTCGGCGGGATCGCCAGCTGAAACTGAGGATCTTGAAACCGCTCGACTCTCCTCCACCCTCTGCATCTGAGCTACCTTCTCACTCTACTCTTTTACTTAACTTCCCATTATCCTTATGTGACATTCTTAAGTCCTCTCTCAACTCCTGTATCATATCTTGCAACACCTCCATAGTGGTCTCCTCGGGATCCATACAGCTCAGGTAGACTCAATTATTGGCCTTTCATAATGTCGGCTGATTCTTGGATCGGTGTCCACGACAGCTTCTGAACCCTGACAGACCCACAAAGGTATACCCACAAAGGAAACAGTATACCCATTTCAAGCTATACGTCTTCAACTGAAAACTGCCAACTTTCCACCATCTAAGTTACTAAAAGGCATCAGTTGCAATGTAGTATATTTACCATTAGATATTAAATAAAATGTAGAAATTATAGGAGTACAATCATTGATTGTACTAGTTAATGGCGTACCAAAAATAGACAAAAACAATTGGTAATAACTAGTTGACAAACCCTGGAATATCCTAAAGAAAACAATGAATAGTACAACGATATAAACATAGAGGAAAACTTAAAAGAAACCATCCACATAATTCAAGATTCACCACACACTGGCCAATTTGAGCATGTAGATCCTGTTAATGCAGCTAA
Organism: Ambystoma mexicanum; assembly: GCF_040938575.1. NCBI lineage: Eukaryota > Metazoa > Chordata > Amphibia > Caudata > Ambystomatidae > Ambystoma > Ambystoma mexicanum. The sequence continues at coordinate 1,251,415,164 of NC_090931.1, forward strand.
CATGTTAGACCAGAATACATTGCACCCACTGCACTCCAAAGACACCCTAGAAGATGCATTACAAACATATCAAAGGTGTCAAGCCAAAGGATCCCCAATGAGCATATGAGAGAGAAATGTAGAAGAAGCATGTTTTTTTCCTCTAATCTTTCCTACAGGAAAAGGTTGAAGATCTGATGAAAGATCCACACATGAATATTGCTCTTTCTGAATGTTTTATGAAGACCCCAGATTCAGACAAAATGTAAAATATATTTACCACCTCCTGTTCAAAAGTGAACTAGCAATTCTATGTTTTGGAGTTGCACACACATTAAAAACAGGCTCACATGTGCACTACTAACCTGTTTCAAAGGTTAAAAGACAACAAGGATGTTTTGCAGTCAAGTATCACAAATCGTTTGGCAAACATGCGTGGTACAAAAGATTCCTGGTTCTGACATCACGCTTATGTGCGTTGTATGCTCCACCCACATGGTTTGTTACTTTAAGTTGTGCAGAATATGCATGGGATGATTTGCATGACTACTTACGCACTGCAAACTAAAATAAAGAGGCAGTAAATATAAAAACAACAGGAGAGCACTGTTCACTTGACCCTGTCAATATATCAAGGTACTTTCACGATTGCTTCATTTCCATGCTACACTTCATATCCAATAAAACTACCCCTCCACACGGAGAAGTGGAACACTCCTTTTAGAGAAAAGAATATCAATCCACATCCACATGGTTTTGTGGATAAAGGATGCCCCCAAATTTAGCCATGACAGTGATCCCACTGTTTTACAATTTATTGAAAAATACCTTACATGTGGCATCCCTTCAGAAACCACACATAGTGACCTATGTAGACAAATCCTACACTTCCAAAAACATAAGTGTGAAAAAAACTGCTGGCGTCAATGTAAAAACAAAGGTAAATACTATACCAAATGTCACTTTGGCTTCCCTAGACCAGTGTGCACGAAAGGACAAGTAAAAAGCTTGATATCTTCTGTTAGGCACAGTATAAAAGGGAAATCCCATAAAAACACATACAACATTAAAATGAATGAAGAATCCAAGTACATCAATGATTACAATGCAACCATTGCCCTTTTGTGGAATGCAATAGACATACAATACATTGCAGACAAGTTCACTGCAGTTACAAGATATGTTACAGCCTATCTTACCAAAGCTGAGAAAACAGAGCTAAAAGACCTCTGGGATGGGATATCATTTAACAAAATACTTCTAAGAAAATGTTACAGCTTCGATATGAAAATGCTCTGCCATAGAGAATGTGGGTGCTATGAAGCTGCAGAACATTTAACAGGTACACCCATAAATGGGAAATCTGAAAACAGTGTCTGTCTAAACCTTGGTCCAGCTTAATCACATAAAAGGATACTAAAATCCTATCAAGAGATAAAATCTAAAAGGATACTAAAATCCTATCAAGAGACAATAGCCACAAATGATCCCAACAGCCAGGACATTTAAAAAAAAAAAACTATTCAATTGACACATACTATCCAAACAGAAACACTGCTTAGCAAAACATGTGCCTGTACAACATTGCCCAAAACTAGTCCTACAAAAACAATGTCATACCAGAGGAGACAACTGTCATATATTCAGTCTCAACTTTTGTAGGAAGCATAGTCAAACTTATCAAACCAAGCCTAATTAATCATATAAAGTTTTCATTTAACAACATAGATAACTTTATTAAATGGCCCTACTACAACTTTTCAAACCTTGCAGCAAAGGAGAATTATTATTAGGTCACCATGACTCATTTGAAGCTGCATTCAATGCAAATGAAAGCAGTATAATAAATGTCAATTTTTAAAAATACAAACACATGTTGGACAATGAACGCCAACAAGAGGAAGAAACTGAAGCTCTACTAGATAAAGACATTCCTGAAGGCAGAAAACCTTTTCTAACAGGAAGCCAATACCTGCTTAGAGAATCACTAATTCTAAATGAAGCAGAAATAGCCATGACTGAGGTAGAAAATACCATGTATTAATCTAAACAATCTGAAGTCAGTGCTCAAATCATAGCTAAAGGATGAACGAGTCACCATTTATCGAGAAGTCACTGAAGAAATTGAACATGATTTTAAACATGAAACTAAAACGTGTAGCAGTATAAATTATAAACCTGTGCTCCTGTAAATATGTGGTGAAGCTGGTTCTGGCAAAATGTTGTTAATTAAAATAATCAGCACATTACTACAAGAATTAAAAAAACAACAACTATCCAGCTGTTGTAACAGCCCCCACGGGTCTAGCTGCCTCCAACATATGAGGTGTAACTTTATATCAATGACTGCTCCTCCCAGTAGAACACCAAAACAAATTAGAATACTACAAATTATCAGTAGAGGCTGCTACTGAAATACACAGAATTCTGAAACATATGAAAGTGCTCTTGATATATGAAGTCACTATGGTTTCCAACCTCATGTTGGCTTTAATTCATGTCAGAATGTAAGAAGTCCCAAAAACCGACTACAAGAAACTGTTTGGAGGGTAACATGTTATTGTGTTTGGAGACCTCCTACAGTTAACACCAGTAAAAGGTCAGCCTATTTTCAAAAGTAAATCTCTGGCAGTATTTTGCTATAGAGAACTGACTAAAAACATGCATCAATCTGCAGATCTCACCTATGCTAACATTTTTTTAAGTATTAGAGTTGGTCTGCTTACTAAAGATGCAAAATCCATCTTAAAAACTAGACTAATCAATGAGCTACACAGGGAAAACACATCTGCCCCTGACGTCATGGAACAATTAACTATATGAAATATATGAAATATAAAATGTATATCCTTATTGCCAACCCTTGCAAGCTGTAGTCAATTCAACAATATAATGTTGAAAAAACAAATGCAACCCATATTACATATATATCAGCTCCAAAGACAAACTAGAAGTGCACGGTATGACACTGCATATGTGTCAAGAAGCAACAGCACAACCAAATAGATTAGAAAAATGTATCCTCAATAAAGCGTCATTAGAAAAAGTATTAACTATGTGTCTAAACTGCAGAGTAATTCTAAAATGTAACCATGACATAGATCAAGGTTTATTCAAAAGAGCAATTGTCACAGTTGTTTGCTTCGAAACATATCCACATGATAACAACAGTCAGCTTGTCAACATCCACTTTGACAAATGTGCAGAAGTTAAAGAAATGGGCCATGCCATAGCATGTTTCCTTCTTTTCAAAGACATGTATGTACGCAGACAACAATTCCATCTATCTCTTGTATATGCTGCCACTATTCACAAGTCACGCGGTCTAACCCTAGATCCAGTATTGATTGACATTGGCAGCACAGTCTTCAAAGATGGTATGAGTTACTTAGTACGTTCACATCTCTGTACGCTCAATTGCAAATTCCTAGTTAACTTTGATGCAAACAAAGTCAATGCAGACATTCCTTGCATTTTAGAATACAACAGGCTACATGCTCTGTACATCCACCATCTAGATATGTACCCTGTGCCACAAAAAAGAAAATCTTTAAAGAGAAAACTTATACAAACATAACCTATAGTAGATTTTCCTTCAATACTGCTGAAAAACAAAGAACTACTGCTCCATCAAATAATACAACCACAAAACTCTCTACTTCACAATCAACTACACAGTCACCAGACGCCCATCAGAAGGCAAAGAGACAAATGCCTTTTCTTAACAAAATCCAACTGCAGGCCCATCAAATGATACAGATGCACAGCTCTCTGGTCCATTTAAATTCAGCAACACAACTGAAGTAAATTGTTATGCAAATGTAGCAATCAATCTTCTCTTTCAACTGCCACCAATTGTTCATAACATTTACTCAAACAGCTCAGACCAGTTGTGTTTGCAAATGCTCGTCCTTCATAGAAAAGCCACAAATTATCCTGACAGCACTTATAGGGCCTCATTAGGACCCAGGCGGTAAGGGGTTTACGGCGGCGTAAACAGCGCCGACCCTTACCGCCTGATTCTGAGATCCCTTAGCGCCATGGAGGTTTTAACACCTGCTTTTAGCAGGTGTTAAAATCCATGGCGCTAAGGGACCTTGTTGTTAATTATGCCACCGTAATTTCCGGTGGCGTAATTAACGCCTTCCCCACTCCCATTATGCCCTATGGGGCAAAAATGGGAATGGGGAAGGGTAAATGGGTCAATGGGGACTTACCGCCCCACTCACCTCGGAATGGGGCGGTAAGTCCGCCAACCACCATGGCGTAAACGTAGTTTACGCCATGGTGGTAAAGGTACGACCCAGGCGGTAACTTACCGCCTGGGTCGTAATGAGGCCCATAGTGTCTCAGGTATATTATATAATTCACCATAAACACACAGGATGTCCCACAAGAATTCCTAATGTCCTTACTGCAAGTACTAGAAACCAAAAACATCCCTATAAATGAAATCTGGCAGATTTCTTACACATGGAAAGATACATGTACTCTCTGCAACCATGTTTCACAATAGCACATCCCCAATGAACAATGTCTGTATGTATCCATACCAAATTATTAATCCATTCCAATTCACCGGCTGCTGCAGAATGAAAATCACAGCATATTATGACCTTTCTGCAATTCAAACAATCATTCCAGCATGCAAATAAACTCACATGGCCAATATGTCATACTAATGGTTTCTAAGGTACAATGCAGAGGTACAATGCAGTTATAAGCTGCCCAAAAAGTGCTCTATGAGAAACGTAAGCATAACTACACAGCCACTACTGCAGCCTGCGTAATATATATTAGGACAATGTTACATTATACCTAAAATAAATGCTTTTTGGTGTGTTAAATATGAATACGTAAGAATAAGGCAGATAGCACAGAGCCTCACCATTTGAAAGGCCTGCCGCATTACCGGTATCTGGGAAGGCTGGCATAGTTCTGATGGAAACATTAACCCCAGGAAAACCCCACTGCCAGGCGCCTAACACAAACCTTAAGAGTAGACAGACAGAACAACCCATCATTGCCTGCGAATAGCCTCCAGTGTTCAGTGGGAGAGTTTGCCACACACACACATGGTGACCTTTTGTCTGTGCAGGGTTTTGCAACAGCTGAGAGGAAGGCAGCACAAGTGGAAACAATCCTCTGCAGATTTAGAGCCCCTCCCCCTTTTGTTATTTTCTTATTTCCAGCAAAGCCTGCTCGTCTGCCACAGAGACAGGAAACAGCCGAGTTGTGTGGTTTCAGTGTCTCTCCGGTTTGGGAGCACTTCAAAAGGGAATCTTTTTTTTTAAGTCACTCTGCGTCATAAAGAACCCCTCCACCAGGACATATGATGGGGAGACCCCCACACATCGCAGGGCCTCGGGGGGCCACTGCTAAGAAGATTTTTTGTGTGTTCCTCTCTTTGATTGAGTTCCCTCCTCCTCAAATTCTCTAAAATCTCCCACAAGAGTGCAACATTAATCGTGCATCAATTGTAACCTATCCTAAATATAATCCTAGCAGACATTTATACTAGCCTAAAATCTTGAACTGCATGCAGCTGAACACCACCCCATATGCTGTTGTCACCCCTGCATGCAAATTCAAACGTCCACGAGGTGGCATGGACAAGTAATATAGTTAAAGCAAGGCAAACTCGGTTTTACTCTTTCATTTTTACTCGGCCTAGTGAAAAGTAAACACCTCCTGAAAATCCACTTTCCAGACCGCAAATACGAATGGATTTCTATGGCATCCACATGGTAATGGAACAGAGGCAAGTTCCATAGAATACATTTGTTGTATGCCTGCGTGAAAATCTCATGCACAAACACAACGAGACAAACTCACGAGATGCAGCAAGACTGCAGTGTGGCCCTCCTATGCCACGTCGGTCCTACAAAATGAGACAGCTTTGTAAAAGGTGGTGTAAAAGGCACTGTGCCTCCCTTTTATGCTTCCATTTAATGCACACCTCATGTAAAATAATGGTATGAATACATGTCCTACCTTTCACCAAACTAAGCTATAATTATTCAGTCACACGGCCTCATCACGAGTTGGCCGGTAGCCATTAAATGTGGGGGTAGCGCTATTACCGCAGCATTTAAGGGTTCGCCCAATCTTGAGTCTGGCAGCATTACATTCGCCAAATGACAATTTTCGGGCGCAATTAGGGCAGTGCTATTAGCGCATGCTAATTGCGCTGAAAATTGAATACCGATTACCGCCTGACCCATGATCTAGTGCTAATAGTGCCAGACCGTTGGCAGTAATGTTATCAGTGAGGGCGGTATCCCAGCAGTGATACCGCCAGGATACCGCCCAACCTGTGATGAGGCCTACTGAGTGAACATCATTTCATGGCTTCTGCATTATATACGCGTAAGGAGAATTCCAACCTTATGTAATCAAACCTAAAAACAAATGTAAGCAGGTCCACCCAGTTGAACATTCTGTCGAACTCGTAATTCGTGAGATTTGAGTTTTGCTGCACCTGATTCGCATTTGCTTTCCTAAATGAAACTCAGCAACATCTTTAAAACATGTTTTTTTTGTATAAAGATGTTTTATTATCATCGACGTGCTACATAAGACATCTCATATTTACTTACTCGAAAGCCGCTAAGATATGCACTTTGCAGTTCAACAATATTTCTCCCTGACTTTGGTTTACTTTATCTCCTTTACCTAGTGAAGCGAGATAGTGGCAATCATGCTTTGTATTGCATTTAAAGAAAGGCTTGATAGAGCTCGTGTGTTTGATGTGCATTTTTTAACTGAAACGTCTTTTGCAATCGGAAACAGGTCAGCAAAATACATGGGACTGCCACATTCTTACCAGAGTGTTTTTTTTTTTTTTTTTCAGGCGCAAGGGAATATCTCTTGAAATAAGTACTGCATTCTTGAGACTAATAAGGCAGCGCCACGTGCATCTTCCAAGAGCTTCGATCACATATCTTTGATAAGAACAAGACTTTCTCAAATGAAAAGCATTTTCAAAGTGATTGAGCCATGCCCTTTGACAAATGGCGCTTCAAATTAAATGTCGTTTGGTAGCTACCAAGTTTTAATACACCCAAAAACGAATTCCATCGGTGATACTTATAAACTAGAAAGAAATCAAAGTGCAGTTAAAAGCATGCAACACTTTTATTTTAGGACAATGATTGTCTGAAAAAGTGCTAGAAGTAGCACACATGATTACATTTAGATAGAAAGAAAAAAAATGTGATGTTGTATTAAAACAAGTTGACAATAACATCTGTGGCCACAGTAGTTTTCAAGCTAAGGCGTCCACCATTTTTAAACATAAATACAATTTGAAACACATTCAAAACGTGAATACAATATTTGTATAGCGATTGGATTGTGATTAATTGTCATAAACACGTTCATATGTAGAATGGCCGCTCTGCAAAATGTGGCAGTGGACACCTCAGATTGCCACCAGCAAGAAACATAGAAGGCCTTTGGCAATACCAATGGACACTGTATAAGGCTGTGCAAACATTGGGCATTAATATGAGTTAAGCAGTTGGTGGTAAAATTGGTGGTAACTGAGTGGCCACCAATTGTACCACTCCTCCAAATGATGACCACTCCTCCAAATGATGAGTTTTGGTTTTGAGTGGAGGTTTTACTTCCAGAAAATCCTGGAGGTAAATCTTCCCACTCAACGTCAAAAAATCTCTAGAATTGGCAGAATTACTGCAGCGATAATTCTGCCAGTAATTCTTCAAAAAAAACCAATTGTGTCGAATGAACAAATATGGAAATACAGTGCCACCACCACTTTTAATCAGGTGGAAATTCCAAGTGACCAAGTGGCGGTAACAGCAATTCCTCAGGCTATTTTTTGGAGGATGTACCTCAAAGCTTCTTCCTAACTCATAATGAGGCCCATTAACGCTAAAAGCTCTGATCACCTCTACTTCTGTGATTGATCAGAATGTACCTGAGAAGAACGTTGTATTCACATGATCTGGGAATTTTATAACCACTTGAACTGCCTTTAGAAAAATGAAGACTTTCTAACACGAGAGATTAGCTCTAATAGTTTAAATGCAATTCGAGATTCAAACCGGGACTTGCCCTTTTCAAAAAGCCTGCGGTACACTAGTGAACTAGGTCGAATCTCACCACCAATCTTATTTTGAAAATTACTTTTGCACGCTGTCTTACAAAAGGCGAAAAATGCACCCACGGGAACCAACAGCAAGCAACGGGTTCACATTGCCAGTCACATGCATTACATTTTATTTTTTTGTTGCTTTTTTAAAATGACGCCTGCGTGTCAATTTGTTAACCGTGGTTATTGCAAGCAGGGGAGAACGAACATTAGAACTTTACTGCTGTAGGGAAATACGATTTTCTACATTGACAAAATGGAGGACAAAGGGCAATATTAAATACACGCAAAACCAGCTTTAATCTTTCCTCGTAAACTCCGTTTTATGAAAAATGTAAATCGTACCTTTACATCATCATTTGCAATGGATTCCTATGTAATCTCCTGTGTTATCCTGGTGCTAAGGGAAAGAAGTCTCCGTATGAAATAATTTTCTTAACACATGCATGCAAATCTCATGCAGGCATAAAACGAGAAGTGTAATTTTGTAAAACGTGTTAGTTACATGTTGTGGACAACCATGTTAGCACTTATGTGCTGTGTGCCCCCTGCACACAATTTTTATCTTTAGCAAAAGTGCAAAAGTACAGAGTAGAAACAGGTGAAATTTATTTTACTCTTGCTGTTAGTAAATGCTGCCTACAAATTGCTCTTTGCAGACAGCATTTACAATGGATTCATATGGAATATGCTTGCTTTTTGCAAACCTAATCTAGCTGAAAAGCAAGTGCAGATTTGGAGAACGGAAGTGGTTGGCTTCTTGCACATCCTCCTGAAAAACTGGCCTGTCGTGTGTGTCGTAGAAGAGGGCCCATATTCAAGGCTGCATCTCTGGGGCCACAAACAACATGGCTGAACTTTTCTTAATCTGTAAGGAATTTACCAATCCTACTGCATTCTCTACTTCTGCTCTTCCTTCCCAGGACCTCTGCATGGCTTTGCCATCCCACTTGACATCTTCACATCCAAAACTCTGGACATCCTGCCCTCACTCTTGTCTATACCACTCCCTCCACTCTTTAGGCCTCACTTGGCCCCTCTCTCCATCTCTAGAAAAGGATGCATTAATATTTGAAAAAAGAATGTCTAATCTTTGAGACCGGTATTTGCAAAATGCAAAGTATCTTTGAGATTAGTATCTTGCAGAACATTCAAAAAGCTTTTACGTGTTTTGGAATTGACAAACGTTGTAGTGGATTTGTGATACACTTTTGCAACTAAAATAGCAAAACCCCATTTCTTGTGTATAGCAACTGAAAAATAAATTTAGCCAATCCATTTTCTTTTTAATTAGATATTTTCTTCAGCTGAATACATACAATATCTAATTTCCATTTTGCAAGCTGAGAAAGGATGTTTTGTCATTTAAGAGGATGGTTAACATTCCAGGTAGCTATATTAAGATGCATACTAAAAAATACAAATTATCTGATCACCGCAATGCAGTTTGATTGAGTGAAGATTTTTCTTTTTGCTTACATTACTTAGATTGCGAATACTATTAATGCCTATAGACACAACGGCATGCACTACGGCTGCTGTTCCCAAGAATACGATTCTCATCTCTCAGCACTTTTTTTTTTTATTGGCACTACTGCGCTTATATAGTAAGACCCCCTTTTTTGCATTATGGGCATTTAAAATCTTATTATGACCTTGCTAGGATGTGTACTAAGTTACATGATTGAGGATCTGCTCACACGTTTTTTTAGGTTTACACTAACTGGATTACAAGTCATGCACTAGATCGAATTTGAATTGTGTTTTTAAGAAGATTGGTGAGTCATTCATCCATGTCGTGCACAGCAGAACACAGTAGTTAATGCATAAGCACCTTTGTTCTGTGCATCTAGGAGTTGGGTCACACCGTCTATTTTACTGGGTTTACAGCACCTTATACTCAACAACTCTAAAACAACACAACCCTTTATGTTGCCATGGTGTACGATTGGCACACATCATAATGTTTTCCTTGGCATGTTATTATGGTCTTGTTCACCATGGTCAACACCGGACGCCCTCACTGCACACCAATGATACCTTATATAGTTTTCTTTGACTAATAAGTGAGTGATCTGACATTTATTCCAGCCCTTTTCTTGTTTTGTTTCTATTTCTATTTACCCCTTGTTCCCCAACGCTGCATTTTTGGCTGCTGCCCAAAATGGGGTATGTCTTTAATATGATCAATTTTGGAAATGTATATATGTGGTACTGTTATTTTGGTGGCGTAATCGCTGATTTTGAACTTGTATAACATTTTTTGAATTGTGTTGTGTATCAAACACTATTGTCTTTGTTCTATTTCATATTCTGTTTGGATGATAATATCAGCCTTGACAACGACAAACATCGAAACACGTGTCAGCTGACATCTTGTAAAGTGAACTCAGTGTTGATCTAGCCCATATTTAAGCTTTATATGGACTGTGATTTTGAAATATTCTGTATTTGATATTAGGACAAGAGCGTGATTCGCTGGTTACACCTAGAATTGTACTTTCATTGTATGTAGGAGCTGGTGGGTGCTCCTACCTTGTAACTTTGGCGACGCAGCTCGGATCGATTTTTCTGTATTAGAGAGCAGGCGGAGCACACAACAGAAGGTCCTGAACCCATACCGTTTTGAAACCTATAGGTTAGGCTATATGTTACGGAATGTAGTACGTGGGAAAAAAGTAATTAAACCAGCTGTTTCAGAAGAAATTGAGGAACATGTAGTAAACACGTATGCAGCCTTGTGGGCTATTTTAGGTGCAGCACAATTATTTAAGAATCATGTAGGGAATTAAATAAATTGTCCTTCACTTAAAATGCCACTATTTGCACCACCAAAGCCACAGAGATAATATTCAATCACAGCACAGGTGATGCCATATTTAATGGTAATACTGAATCAGTTATTAGACCAAGGGGTTAATATACAACAGGCAATCACTTACAATACAGCACTAATTCCAGTGCCCAAACCAGATGGTTAATTTGGATGGGTTATAGATTTTAGGATTTTAAATCCAAGTACCCGCAAAGACGCTGTTCAGAACATGCATAGTTCAGGGCTTCTGAGTAACATACAGAGATACAAATATAAGACTGTTGGATTTTGGAAATAGATTTTTTGCACAACATTTAGATCCACAAAGTTATAGATATACAGCAATAACATTAAGAGGGAACCAGTTTTGCTTCACCAGACTTTCACAAGGGTACAAACATAGTCCAGTGTTATTCGCAAGAAGCATAGAAGCACTGTTAGAAGGCATACAGACATGCTGGACATTATGTAGAAGAAATATACTGCACAGATGATGATTTGAATATTTGAATTAACACTCAGAGAAGGTGAATTTTATCCTGAAGACATTAGCAGATAACTGCTACATTTTCAATCTTAAGAAATCTAAAACAGCCCCTAGAGAAATCATATTCTTCGGGAGTTCATGGTATGATGAGGGAAGGGGAATTGCACCTCAATTCCTAGAGAAATATGCACACTTGCAGAGCCTATGTGTACTTAAGCAGTTATAGACCATGCTTGGCCTTTTGAATTGTGGACGTTCATAGATTGCAGACTATGCAGCATTAGTGAAACCACTACATGACCTGATGAATCCCAACTTCCATCCATCAGACTGGACATTGGAGCATACATGCATTTTGCACCACACATATCAGCAGATGACTCAAGTTAGTCTATTTCAGGACAGAAACACAGATACAGACTTCGAGGTGGCATTATTTCCCAGTCCAAAAACCTTTACATATGTAGTATGTAACCATGGAGAGACGAAACCCATAGTATACCATTCACTTGTACACACAATTATAGAGCAGACATTTGATCAAAAAGAGACGATTCTGGCTGCAGTTCAAATAATATTGAAGAAGAAATACACACTAGCTGCAAACACGATTATGCACATAAACACACTATTAGTGCAATTAGAAACAGTCACACCCTTATGGTGTTGTATATGAAAAGGCTCTATTCTCCACATGGGTACAATGGGCATCCACACAAACAGCACCAGATATAAAATATCATTAGAAACCAGAACTGTTACTAATGTATGATCTGGAATGCTCTTTAAAACCAGTAGCAGATGCAACAACACCAGACATTCCCCTTTGAATGTTTACAAATGTAATATACTGTGATGGAAATGCTTTTCCAGCAGTTGGGACATGCTCCAAATATTCTGCTGACGGTTCTGTTGTTAAAGGGCATTTAAACCGTAAAAAATATTTTTAACACCAGGATACCCAAACAAAACATTGAGGGGGCACATCAGCTCAGGTTTCTGAGTTACAAAACCTCCTCTTTGCATTCTGACATGTCAGCCCACATAAGTCCACTTTAATTGTGTCTGATTCAGACTATGCAGCAAATAATTTTGAATTACAATTGCGGCAAGCCAACTCATTCAGAGTTTCCAAAGGTAAACCCAAATTGTCAAAACAACTTTGGCCAGAGGTATGGGACATCAAGAAGGCTAGACCTCTCCTCTGGGTTATGCATACAAAAGCACACCAAAAAAATTCTACCATAAAATCACTATTAGAAGGCATACCAACATGATAGACATATGTAGAAGACATAAACTGCACAGGTGATGATTTGAATTAACACTTCTAAAAGGTGGATTTGATCATAAAGACATTTGTCATGATCCATCGATCATGCCCCTTTTGGTCCTCCTGGTCCCTGGCACGTCAGGGGTTACTCTCTATAGTACACCCAACATGGCCGAATTCACAGAACGCGGTCTATCGACCTTTACGTCCATGCTGAACGTTCCATAAAGGAACCACGCCCCTGCGGCTCCGCGCGTCTCAACGCTATTGTTAGCTGAGGCTAGACGTGCATCGCAGTTCGTGCTCCTGGAACTGAGTTGCTACTCAAATTTCCCGGACCCATTCCTTCTCCTTCTCCTTCCTCCCCCTTGTACCTGTTTTCCATCCGCGTTCCGCGAAGACCGCTCTCGTGTGCGGCCTTCCTTCCTGGTCTTCCTGGAGTTCCGTGGTCCCGGACGAAGAAGCTGAACGAATCCTGGAATCCGACGATGGCCGAGCAGGCTTATACAAGACCCGAACAGCGCGGAAGAAAACCCCGGCGAAGGATCCCGCAAGGCAGCAAAAACAGGTGAGAAAAAAGGAAACCTGTGACAGATTGAGACGCCACCTGATTGAATTCGACACAGACTTGGAAGCGGCCATCCAGGACCTTATGCGTGGCATGCAAGAGCTGACGACCGAAGTGCAAAATTTAAAGGCAGAGAACGCCGCCTTAAAGCAATTGGTATTGTCCCGTGAATCTACTACGAAAGAGAGTGTAATCCTGGGCGGCATTGTTGATAAATATGATGGTTCCGCAAAGAGCCTTCGTGGATTCCTTGACTCATGTTTGGTCCACTTTACTTTCAAGCCTTATTATTTTTCTACGCCCAGGGCTAAGGTGGGCTTTATTATTTTGCATCTTTACGGCAATGCCTTGACCTGGGCCACCCCACTGGTTAACTAGGGGGATTCTCTCCTGGATGATTATGATGGCTTCATACAGGCCCTTAGGACCATGTGTGACCGCCAGAGCAGGTCTACAGTGCCCAGGGACGTCTACTCGACTTTCAACAAGGGTCCCAGGATATGCTCACGTATGTCACAGTTGGCTAAAGAAGCGGATTGGTCCTCTGAAGCTTGTTTTACCCTATTTCAAAGGGGGTTAAACGAAGACATCAAGGATGAACTAGCCAGAGTGGCGCGCCCAAGTTCTTATCAGGCCCTGATGGATCTTGCTCTGCAGATTGACTTTCGCATTCAGGAGAGAAAGGCAGAGAAAAATAAAAACAAGCTACCACTCCAGAAGAACCCCATTGTAATAACCTCGAGCCCTGAAGGTATTTCCACTTCAAGTAACGAGCCTGAACCTATGTAGCTAGGGGCATTCCGTGTACCCATATCCTCCCAAGAAAGAATGCGTAGGATCCCTACCGGGTTGTGTATGTATTGTGCATCAGACAAACATTTAGTAAGAGAGTGCCCAATAGCGCCCCCACGGCGCTCGGGAAACGCCAGCTCCCGATCCTAGATGGAGCACAGGTTCGGGAGAGAAATGCCTGCTCCACATCAATTCCATCCTTGAACTCTCCTGGACAAAATTCTTTGGTGATCTTACAGGCCTTTTTATTGCCATCCAGGAAGGAAACGTATCCCATCCTGGCACTGGTGGACTGTGGAGCTATGGGGATTTTCATAGACCAAGAATGGGTTCTTAAACACCATATTCCTTACGAATCCCAGACTATTATGCAACCTGTAGAAGCTATTGATGGAAGGCCCCTTTCTTCAGGACCCATAACCCTTCAGACCAAGGACGTCGAACTTGCCATAAACCACCATTGAGAAAGGATAAAATTTGACATCATCAAGTCGGCCCATTACCCAATGGTATTGGGAATGCCCTGGCTTCAAAAACACAATCCGTACATCAATTGGACAGCGGGTTCCTTGTTCCTGGGCTCAGAATTTTATATGTCCCACTGCATAATGTCAGACCTCGCTCCGACACCATCAGAAGGACCTCCTACGAATCACCAAGGTACAATCTTATTCTCAAACATTATCCGGGTCCCGGAGGTATACCAGGAATATTCTGATGTCTTCTCTTCTGCCATTGTCCAGGCGTTACCTCCCCATAGACCAGAAGACTGTGCTATAGAAACGGACCCTTCCACTGTGATTCCCTTTGGAAGGATGTTCATCTTGTCCGAACCTGAAAAGAAAGCCCTTCGAGAATACCTGGATACTAATCTTGCAAATGGCACCATACAACCCTCTAAATCCCCAGCAGGGGCCTCACTGTTTTTTGTCCCCAAGAAAGATACCAAGGAACTCAGACCATGTCTGGATTATCAAAGTCTAAATCAATGCACCCTTAAGAATCGCTATCCGTTACCCTTAATCTCGGACATTCTGGAGGCAGTAAGGGGTGCAGTTGTTTTCACCAAGTTGGATCTCAGGGGTGCCTACCATCTGATTCGTATTAGGGCAGGAGACGAGTGAATACTTTACATTATGAATACTTGGTCATGCCCTTTGGACTTGCTAATGCCCCGGCGGTATTCCAACGCTTTATGGATAGGGTGTTCTCAGACACGCTGTTTCTTTTTGTGATTGTCTATTTGGACGACATCCTAATATTTTTGAAGACATTTCCAAGAACAAAGAACATGTAAAGGCAGTGTTACAACGACTATGCGAAAACAAACTCCTGGCAAAGCCCGAGAAATGCATCTTCCATGCTTCTACAATACACTACCTAGGATTTGTCCTTAGTCCAGAAGGCATCGGAATGGATCAATCCAAGGTTAAGGCTATATTATCCTGGCCAAGTCCCACCTCTGTGAAACAAATCCAGACTTTCCTGGGATTGACTAATTTCTACAGGAAATTCATACCTTCCTTTTCTGAGATAGTCCAACCAATCATTGCCCTGTTAAAGAAAGACATTCCCTTCCTTTGGACCACAGCTCAAGAGGAAGCCTTCCAACGGTTGAAGACTGAGTTTACACAAGCCCCCATCCTGGCTCAACCTGATGTCAACCAACCATTCATAGTGGAGACAGATGCCTCCAGCTACGCTATTGGAGCCGTTCTCAAACAGCTATTCGGGGACAGGATGGAGCACCCTATCGCTTACCTTTCACGGACATTAACTCCCAGTGAAACCCATTACTCAGTCTTGGAAAAGGAACTGCTAGCCATTTGTCAAGCCTTCACTGAGTGGCGTCATCTACTCCTCGGAGCAAAACATCCTGTCCAGGTCTGCACGGACCATCGAAACCTACAAGTACTGCAGGTCTTGGAATGTAGGAATAGCCGTCAAGCTCGGAGGGCCTTCTTCTTTGCCCAATATCAGTTCCAGATTCACCACGTTCCCGGAACACAAAATCTAATAGCTGACGCCCTCTCTCGACGTCCAGACTACGAACCTCTGGGAGATCGGGCATATCCCAAGATCTTTCCTCACACAATATTTATAGCTCAAGCAAACAATCTCCTGGAAGACATTTGCATACAAACTCAGACTTCGGAACTCTGGAAGGGTCTTTCGAAAAGGAATCAATGGGATCTGAGAACAAAGGACGGATACTTGTTTAAGAATAACAACCTGGTCATTCCCACACAGAAACTACAACAAAAGATTATAAACCTCTGCCATGATACCCTTCACTCCGGTCATCGTGGCATTTGAAACACCCTCCATCTAATACAAAGACAATTCTGGTGGCCCAGAATGAAGGCTGACGTTCAACTGTACGTTCAATCTTGTTCCGTCTGTAATCAAAATAAACATGACAACCAGAAACCAGCAGGACTCTTATTACAGCCTACTCCACCAACGAGACCTTGAAAAGTCATTGCTACAGACTTTATTGTAGAATTACCGCCATCTAGAGGGTACACCACTATCATGGTCACTATTGACTTGTTCACTCATATGGCTCATTTTACACCTCTGTATAAGTTACCATCCTCGTCAGAACTTGCTGGAATCTTCCTGGAACACATCTTCCGACTGCATGGACTTCCTTTCAAGATCATATCGGACAGAGGACCACAGTATATCTCTCAATTTTGGAAGCACCTCTGCAGGATTCTAGGAATCCAACAAGCCCTCTCCTCAGGATATCATCCCCAAACCAATGGAGTCACAGAACGAGTAAATCAAACCCTTGAACAATACCTTTGTTGTTTCTCTACTAAGGTCCAGGAGGATTGGTCGCTTCTAAAACCAGTGGCAGAATTCGCCTACAACAATTCGGACCATTCGGCTGTTAAAACCAGCCCTTTTTTTGCAGCCATGGATTCCACCCTGCGGTATTACCTTCAGTCCTTCCACATCCTACTCCAGTTCCAACAGTTGACTCCTGGATTGAAACACTCATCAATATACAGAAAGAAGCAAAGGAACATCTAGAAAGGGCACAGACCCAAAGTAAGCTCTATGCACATTCAAGGAGAAGACCAGGGCCTTCTTACTCCATAGGGGATAAAGTATGGTTATCCTCGAAGCTACTGCCCCGACATCTCAGACCGAATAAGTTGGCTCCTCGATATTATGGCCCTTTTCCTATAAAAGAAGTCATTAACCTTGTGGCCTTTCGACTTAAATTGCCAGACGCCTGGGAGAAAATCCATCCAGTTTTTCACAAATCTCTACATCCAAACCACCCGGACTAACCTTAGACCCAGTCCTGTGATTGTCAATGACCAGTTAGAATATGAAGTTTCTCGAATATGTGAGTCAAGATATAGGCGAGGACAACTTCAATACCTGGTGGAATGGAAGGGCTATCCACCCAGTGAACGTACCTGGGAACCCGTCTCAAACCTGAACTCCCCCAGATTACTCAGAAGGTTCCATCTAATACATCCAGGCAAACCCGGTGGAACGAGTTTTAGAAGGGGGCATGCTGTCATGATCCATCGATCACGCCCCTTTTGGTCCTCCTGGTCCCTGGCACATTGGGGGTTACTCGCTGTAGTACACCCAACATGGCCGAATTCACAGAATGTGGTCTATCGACCTTTACGTTCATTCTCCATGTTCCATAAAGGAACCACGCCCCTGCGGCTCCGTGAGTCTCAACGCTATCGTTAGATGAGGCTAGACGTGCATCGCAGTTCGTGCTCCTGGAACTGAGTTGCTACTCGAATTTCCCGGACCCATTCCTTCTCCTTCTCCTTCCTCCCCCTTGTACCTGTTTTCCATCCGCGTTCCACGAAGACCGCTCTCGTGTGCTGCCTTCGTTCCTGGTCTTCCAAGAGTTCCGTGGTCCCGGACAAAGAAGCTGAACGAATCCTGAAATCCAATGACGGCCGGGCGGGATTATACAAGACCCGAACAGCACGGAAGAAAACCCCGGCGAAGGATCCCACAAGGCAGCAAAAACAGGTGAGAAAAAGGGAAACCTGTGACAACATTAGCAGCTAAGGGCTTCATTTTCAATCTTAAGAAATCTAAAATAGCCCATTTTCCTATGGTTTTCATGATTTGATGAGGGAAGGGGAATTACACCTCAATTCCTAGAGAAATGTGGACACTTGCAGAGCCCATGTACCCTAAAGCAGTTTAAGGATTGTGTCTGGACTTTCCATCAAAAATGTATTCATCAAATACATTTCCATCAAAATGTATTAATTTAATTGCTTTTCCATCAAAAAGCATATTCGTTGAATTCATTTCGATGGACACTTTTGATGGATAATTAGGCTTAGGGTTAGGGTTAGATTTAGGGTTAAGGGTGGGTTAGGGTTAGGTTTAGGGTTAGGGCTAGGGTTAGGGTTAGGGCGAGGGTTCGATTTAGGGTTAGATTTAGGGTTAGACTTCGGGTTAGAGCATGGGTTAGATTAAGGGTTAGATTTAGGGTTAGGGTTGTTTTAGGGTTAGGGTTAGAGTTAGGGTTAGGGCTAGATTTAGGGTTAGGGTTAGAGTTAGGGTTGGAGTTAGGGTTAGGGTTGAGTTATGGTTAATGGGGGTGTGCGTACAGGTTGGGGGGGCTGTGGTACGGGAAACCCCCAATATACAACAAACATTAAAAAGTAACAAGGAGCTGGCCAGTGCCAAAATTTCAGCACTGCACAGCTCTATGTAATGTTTTAACATGGAAAATAAATGAATCAAAATGCTAT
This sequence comes from Ambystoma mexicanum, assembly GCF_040938575.1. NCBI lineage: Eukaryota > Metazoa > Chordata > Amphibia > Caudata > Ambystomatidae > Ambystoma > Ambystoma mexicanum. The sequence goes on from NC_090931.1 coordinate 1,251,433,951, forward strand.
CTTTTACATTTAAAAGTACATATCCATACAAACTTGCCCATTCCTAAATTCGATGGACAAGTTTCGATATGTATGTACTTTCAATGTAAAAGATAGTATTTCCATGCAATTATTTTCGATGCATTTGCTTCAGTGGTTTCACTGTTGGATGGATCTTTTTCGATGAAAAGACCATAAAACTTACAGGACATACTTGGTCTTTTGAATTTTGGACATTCATAGATCATAGATTATGCAGCATTAGTGAAACCACTACATGACCTGATGAGGACCAGGATACCTCCATTTTGCACCATATATATCAGCAGATGACTCAAAGTAGGACAAAAACACAGATACAGACTTTGAGGTGGCATTATTTCCCAGTCCAAAAACATTTACATATGCAGCATGTAACCATGGCGAAACGAATCTCATAGCATACCATTCACATGTCCATACAACTATAGAGCAGACATTTGCTCCAGAAGAGAAGATTCTGGCTGTAGTTAAATAATAGTGCCGAAGAAATGCACACTAGCTACAAAAATGATTATACACTTAAACAGACTATTAGTGCAATTAGCAGCAGCTAAACCCTCTGTTGGTGTAATGAGTTAGGACACCAGTATACCCAAACAAAACATTAAAAAGGATACATCAGCTCAGGTTTGTGTTTTGACAAGTCAGCCCAAATAAACCCACTTTATTTGGTTCCAAATCGCGGCAAAAATAAACGTTTATACAAAACATCACGGCAAAAAGGCTGTGGTTTTGCCGCCGCAATCCATGTAAAGGATGCGGGGGACACCCTTGCAATCTCCACTCCCCTTAAATGGCGTAATGGGGTCCACCTTTACCAGGTCAAACCACAGCATTTTTGCCGCAACTTTTTTGCAGGCGACATGTTTGTCGCAATTTTATTACTGCATACCCTTTATTTGTGTCTGATTCAGACTATGTAGCAAGAGGTTATAATTTTGACTTACACTGGTGGAAAGCCAATTAATTCAGAGATTCCAAAGGCAAACCAATATTGTCGAAACAACTTTGGCAAGAAGTATGGGACATAAAGAATGCTAGACCTCTCCTCTGGGTTATGCATACAAAAGCACCCACAAAGATTCTGTGCACAGTGCAGGAAATAGGCTTGCCAATCAGTCTGCAAGATAGCAGACAGTACAAATGGTAGGGACTTAGGTTTAGTCACCCTAAGTTTCATCCAGACATGGACCCCTTGCTCACTGTGCTCAGAGAAGCACAGCACCATCTCATTGATGAGGACCAACAAGGCTGAAACACATGTCTGCGATTGCTGTTGGTACTCTTGTTCAGAAGAGAATTGGCATAGCATTTCGATGCTGGGCTGCCCATGTTGGCAGGACAAAGACTGGTATGCAAATGGATATTTCCCTTTTGTGAAAGGTAAAGTGAGTATGTACCTCCCCAAAGAACAGGCCATTTAGCTCTGTTTGTTCTTGCAGATCGACGCCTATGACTATTTTTTGATTGTTTAAGGGACTTAGGTTTAGTCCCCCTAAATTTCCGAGAGTCATCCAGACATGGACCCTTTGCTCGCTGTGCTCAGTGGTGTACAGCTCCACCTCACTGATGAGGCCGAACAAGGCTGAAACAAGTTTATGGGATTGCTCTTGATTGTCTTGTTCAGAAGAGAATTTCCATAGCACTTCAGTGCTGGACTGCCCAGGTGGGCGGGACAAAGACTGATATGCAAATGGATATTTCCATTCTGTGAAAGGTAAAGCGACATAAAGTGTGGCTGCAGATCTCGAGTGGGTACCTTCCCAAAAAACAGGTTATTTAGCTGTGAATGTTCTTGCAGAGGGGTGCCTATGACTATTTTTTGGATTATGTATTGGACTTAGGTTTAATCACTTTAAGTTTCCAGGGGCCATCCAGACGTGGACTCCTTACTCACTGTGCTCAGAGAACTACAGCTCCACCTGACTGATTAGGCCCAACAAGACTGAAACATGTGTCTGGGGCTGATGTTGGTACTCTTGTTGAGAAGATAATTGCCATAGCATTTCAGTGCTGAACTACCCATTTGGGCGGCACAAAAACTGATATGCAAATGGATATTTCCCTTCTGTGAAAGGTAAAGTGAGTTAAAGTGTGGCTGCAGAGTCTCGAGTGGGTACCTTCCCAAAGAACAGATAATTTAGCCATGTTTGTTCTCGCAGAGGGGTGCCTATGACTAATGTTTGATTGTACAATTGGTAGTAGCAGAATCGACATGCTCTGCTGCATACATAGATAACGACATAAAAGCATGTCTAGATGCAAATAGTCCGGTTCCACAAGGGTTCCTCGCTACCTATACCTATGCTGTAAAAGAGAATACAGTCATAGTCACTATCCCTAGGTCAAAGGGAAGCCCTGTCAACATGGTACTACCAAATAAGCAGGATAGATTGAAGCTACTCTCTGCAGTACATCTAAGTGTGTCCACAACCCATTTTGGGGTGTCGGCTTCTACACGTCTCTCACAAGATAGATATTGGTGGCCAGAGCTTAGTAAAGAAGTAGGACAGTGCATAGCGCATTGCTCCATATGTTTGCAAAGAACAGTGGAAAATTCCTGAAAACCACCAATGAGCACACTAACAAGTGTGGAAGTGCCTATTGAATGCATTACATGGACCACATAGGTCCACTGACACCCCTCAACAAGTAAAAATATTTGTTGGTCATGGTAGACTTGTGCGCAAGATTTACCTGGCTAATTCTTCAGAAGAAAGCTGATTGTAAGGAATACATTAACGGATTGCTGTCCTTAGTAGCTATGATAGCAATGAAATTGCTACAAGCTGACAATGGGCCAGCCTTTTCAAGCAATGCCTTAAGAGAGGCACTTTCAAGCTGGGGTTGTACTCTGCACTTCTCACATCTGTTTTGTACACAGACCAATGTGATAACAAAGCAAGCCTTGACCAAGTGCATCCTTTCTTATAGAGGTAATTGAGTAACACATGTACCTTTAGTGCAGCGTAGCGTAAACAACTTATCTTGTCATTCCCAATGTGAGGGTAAGACACCATATGAGTTGTTTTTTGCTGCACCTGTGTATATGTCTGATTTATGCAAGCCTTCTAGTTCTCTCACCAGGCCAGACAAGCTGCTTCTCTTAAAACTCCTGAAGGACTCCATCCAGGCAGAAGATGCCTTACCACAGCAAGTTAAAGACAGGTCTCAGAGCACTTTGGAGACTTACTATGGAATTTCAGCATGGGACAAGGACCTTATGTTATGGACACTTCATGGGATCCTGAACATTCCTGTGCCAGCAAGTTCACCTCTGTTGTGTGACAAACTACAGTCATGGGGCATCAGGCACCGAGTAAACGAGCAATGGATGGATATCATCTATTAGGTTCCCTATGCCTGTGTGGCACATGGGAACTCTACTGTTCCATCTGTACTTCCTAAAGAAATCATGTGGAAACACTTCATGCAAGGACCCAGCATATTGCTAAGATCAGCACGTGTGAGCAGCATTAAAACTCCATCAAATGTATGCTGGGTGGTTCTATGTCATGTTTCCACATTTTAAAGACCGAAAACAAAAAAGACAAATTTATTTTGGGTGTTTTTGTGTCATCTTTAAAATGACAAAATATGACATGCTCCTGCCCCCTCTTGCTCCCCAAGGTGATCCCTACTCTACCTCCACCTTCTCCCACCAGTTGTTATGTAAAATAGGGAGGTTTCACCCCAACTTTCCCCACTCACCACCCCTCCTGAGCACAACACACACTAAGTCCACACACATACATTCACAAACACACAAACACACAGAGACACACAGAGACACACACACCCACAGACACTCACCAGACACACTTGCGATAACTTCTCGGTGTGTCGCCGTGCCTGTCAGCCCCTGCACGCACTTGTGTGTGACAGGGGCTGAAAAGTTCGATTTAAAAAGACCATCCTCTGCGGTCAAAGAGCAGTCTTTATAAATCAATCTTTTTTGTTTTCAGTCTAGTGAAAACTATTTTTTTCACTTAGCACCACGCTGAGTGCAATTGGAATGAAAACATTTGGTAGCAAAGCTCTACTACAACCTAAGGGATTCTACATCATGCAGCTTAATGCTTCATGCTGTGGTCCGCCTGTGGGAGTTGCCAGCCTGATCACTGTCTCAAAGGTGGTAAAATGTTGAGTCATCATCGTTTGTCCATCTGTGTGGACTGAATTAGTGCTAATAAATTGGTCTGACATTGGTCTCAGAGGTTCCTACAGTTATCGTTGCAACTGACATATCTCGTAACCATGAAGATATACATCACTAGCACTACCAAATCCTTTGTGGAAGCATCAACCAGAGTGCTGCCAATGGCCAGAGACCTCCTGGAGAAGACACCAGACTGGCCAAAAGAGGTTCAAGCCCTACTGGAAAGCTCTTCTCCATCAAATGGATGAGAACTGTTTGGAAATTTTTGTGTGATGAAAACCTACCAGACTCTGGTTCAACATCAGACTTACACCATCAACTGGCAGCTGTCGGCTGACCTGCATATGCCAGAGCAAGCTCTTCTCAAGAAGATATATATATATATATACATTTTAATTTTCTTTCAGAGAACCAGTGAATGTTCCGAGTGAACAGTCTTCAGCGACTGTTTTGTAACATGATTTTTGTCTCTTCCCTCTCCACTCGTATTTCCATGTCTCTTGAGATGCCATCATGGCGTGTTCAACGACTCTTGGGGGTGATAAGTATTTTTAGTTTTAGTCATGCTTAGGGCATGATGTCTGAGCAATATCGTAAGCCCTGCAACCTGTAATGTGAGCAAGTACTGAAATGTATTGAAATATATTCAGGCGATGTGAAAATATTAACCATAATGAACAGAGTTCCTCATTCAGTTTGAATGTCTGGGCTTTACGCCAAAAGTATCATATGTTTGGAAACACATTGGACATAACAATAATAATATTGCTAGACTGTATTTCACCAGTTTGTGAAGGGTTTTAATTGCCCGTTTGTTTGGTAAATGAAACTGAATGTTCCTGAAAGAAATAACAATATATTAAGAAAATGTGGTGGGCTACAATGCTTACGGCCAGGGCCAGAGATGAGGGAACAGGGAACGGGAAGAACATCGAGTAAAGGTTTAGGCAAGTCACCATTGACCTTGTTTTAGATATACACCAGCCACTGGCTGGTTGATAGATGGGGGAGGTACCATCTTGTTACAAACTGCCACCATCTAAGCTGAAGAGCCATCATCTTGCAGCGAAGAACCCTGCTAGAATCTTGAATAAGAGGTATTCAGGATCTTCAATCACACATTAATATATGTCTGTTTTGCTCATAACTACTAACAGAGACTTACTTGGAATAATACTGTGCAGGATTATAGAGACCTTGACAATATGGACTTATCTATGCAAATGGGAAATACAGTCTTATGGACACAACATTGAATATTTATGAAAATGGGAATCTAATGGGTCATATTAATACTAAGGAATGCCAACACAATTGGGCAAACTAGATACATTTTAAAGGTTGGAACAAATTATGATTTGTAAATAGAACAGTCAGAGTGAGAATGGTACCTGGGCTTAGACTGAAAGCAATACATGAGTGACTAATATATATATAAGAGGAATTTGAACTGAAATGTGTATCAGATAACTGAAACTGAAATGGTCATCCGTTTGAGACTGAAATTGGATTGACGAGTGGAAGAATTGTGAAAATAGTATAAAATGTTTTTTGTGCCTTGTACAAAAAGTGTTGTGTGCCTTGAGAAGGCCCTAGATAGGGGAAACATTTGCACATGCCTGATTTTGGCAAATGTTGGCATAAGAAGAAAGACATATCAAATGAGGTATAACCAGGTATACAAATAAAGGCCTAACAATTGATGTGCAAACAAACAATGTATTCCTGTGAATTATTAAGACATTAATTGAAGCCTTAGTGCAACAGGACTTTACCATCATATGCTTTAGTTAAAATGTATTAGATTGCCTGTTAATAGTAGTCTGGGTTGGGTATATGCAGCTATAGAGCCACTCAAGTAGAAATCTCCAAAAATATGAACTCGCAAAACAATACACTTACAAGGGAGGGAACCTTGATAAGTATTCACCCACCGCTTTACCTATGATTTTAACAGAGGTGTGAACATGAACCAGTCTCCGCGAGGACACAAACAACACAGTAACACTGTCCAAAAAAAGAGAATGTACATTGGAGGGTCTATAAGAATATATAAGCTTTAATCAAACATTCCATCTGCACACAGAATAAATAGAGAATACTGTACACAAACCCATGTCAAAGGAAGAACAAAGAAGATTAATTAGACTGGGTAAAGTAGCACTCTGATAGTAGTTGCATGGTGGTGGGTAATTCACTAGAAAGGATATACTGGCTAAAAACAGGAGCAAGAGTGACATAACCAGTCTCTAGGGTCCAAGTGGACAGAGGGGGCAGCTCAGAATCAACAGTACCTGTATTCAGTTCTTGGTGGGCTGACAAAGTCAGACCCGGTGTCAAACGTAGATGCAAGCAGATCAAGCTCCGTTTGGGCACATTGGCTCATGTGGGCACAAGCAGAAATAGTGGGTCGAGTTGGGGTGAAGGCAAATGCTATGCACATTATAAGTGTGGCTCTCAAGCAGGCAAATTGCTTCACTGTTGACCTGGCCGAGTCAGCCTTTTGCCACCAGGAAGGGTCGATGAATGATTCTTCAGCATTATTTTTTATTTTTGTTTTATTGGTTTGAACGTAAGGTCCTTTGGGTAGCATGTCATGCAGTGGATGGGAAGCAGAATAATTTACACCAAATAATGGAACCAACTCAGGAAGATGGCAAAGTTGTCTGTTTAATTATCAATTGCCTAAAACAGGGAGTTGCAATGGACCTCATTTGACATGGCACAAGCTCTCTTGGCGCATCATACAAAAAATTACATTTATATAGTAACAATTCATTCTACGTCACATCATACTATATGGCAAATAAGAGAAACCTAGGAGGGATTGTGATACGTTCAAGGGGAACATCTAAGTATACTTTCTATAAGGGGTTGGGTTGAGATTGAATCTCTACTGCAAGGTGGACAACTCATGCCCACCACTAGTACAAGTCATCTTCAACATGTATTAGGTACACAGTGGCCCTCATCATAAGGTTGGCGGAATGGGTTTACCGGCACCGGTAAAGGTGCCGGTGCTAGAAAACCCATTCCGCCCTACCACGAGGTCTCCTCGTGGGACCCGCAATGGGTGCCTGGAAAAACCAGGCATCCATACTGGGTCCCGCAAGGACACTAGGGAGCTAACAACGGGCCCGTCATTAACGGGCCTGTTCTTAGCTCCATCCCCATTCCTATTGAGCCCTATGGGGGCTCGAATGGGAATGGGGATGGACCGGGTCTGGGTTCCTCGGACGGGGAATTACCGGGTCAGCCAAAGTTGCGATGGCCCGGTAAGTCCTCATTCGAGGGACCCGGGCCCAGATTGCGGTAAGGAGGCAACCATGCAGCTAAAAGCGGCATGGTTACCTCCAACCTCATGATGAGGGCCAGTATATCATTGTCTCTCAAACTATAAATCCTTCATTATATGGCCATCTACAATTGGTTGGCGTGCTGGTGCCAGTCTGAAACATTCGGCTCACTAGCAGCACGTAAGCTCATACCGCAGGAGGTGGACTTGACTGTACCTACCCACCCAATTAGCCTAGCTTCTGTCATAGCCCATGCCTTCTGCCAGGAAGCTTGTCTTTGAACTTGGCTTTACAAGTATCCTTGCCTCTGTGAATATAAGGGAGTGCAAGAACGCTGTATCGATATTCTAGAACTCCATGCTCAATGTGTATTTTCATCCTTGGCTCACGTGACAGGAGACCACGATTTGGCCCATTTTTCAGCATTTAATTGTCTTAAATGAATAAAATTTGGCACTCATGGTGTTCTTTCTTTGCACCTTAACAAGGGATGATTCAGCATCCCGCGTTCACTGCCTTCAAGAATATATAAACAGTCTTGGCTGCTTCAGGCCAAGTATTACAAAAGGGCACCTGGTTGATGCCTTGCTCTACCCAGGTAAGTATACTCATATAACAACAAAAATGAGCAAGGACATGCGAGTCCAACTAGAGAATTGACCCTCTCACTCCTCAATTTCAATAGTCAAATTTGATTAAATTGAATACTACTACAATTCTTATTTAATATGTATGTAGCAGGTGTTATAATACACATAAGTATTGAACCATATGATATTCAACATGATACATGAAACATAGATGGTGTAGTACATGAATACCAGTGTCCAAACCTGCAATATTTGGAATTTAAAAAATTATGCAATTACATCCTCTATGTGTCCTGGCAGGGGTAACATGAGAAGTGAATGGTGTAATTGCCAGATCAAATGCACATATATGTGAAACAATAAAGGTTGAAAGACAACAAAGAACAGGTCAGCACAACAGTGTTTCGGCCATTGAGCTAAACTTGAGAAGCTGTGGATTAGTAGGCCTTCATCAGGAGGGATCAATTCTCATGTGTGAAGGATCGTATGTAATCTGTCGGAGTAAGTAGACAGAAGAAGGTGTCAGGAGTGTGTTGGGAAAAACATATACGTTGGAATGCACTAAATGCATGACCAACCATGCTCTCTGGAGAGAGCCATGGAGATTACAGTGTTTACCATAATATTGAGGCATGTTGGCACAAGTCATCTGTGTGTTTATGTACACCAATGGATGCAGATTAATAATTCTTCTGCATGGAAGTCATACCTATGGACATTGACCACAAACCTGTTAGTTACAGGAATTGAAGCTCTGCTAAATGAGGTCTTTGAAAACAATAAAATAGTGAAAGCGGACTGTTCTTACCAGTCACTGGCCTGTGTGTAGTATAGGTCCACAGGAGGGGGGCGCCTTATTGCGTCGGGATGTACACGGTAAGTGTGATTCCAGAAGACCACTGCGGACGAAGGCAAGAAGTAGATAATCTTTCTGCAGTGTGTAAAACATGGTAAAGATCTAGCGGTAAGGGTAGTGATGATCACAAAAACTGAGGGGGTGCCTGTCAGCGTCCAAAATGGATCAGATGGAACTATATTGGATCCAAAGCTATGAGAAACACGGCTGCTGTTAGCATGTAGCTGTGCATGCAAATCTGAGCAGACCCAGCGTGGGGGAAAAAACATGCCGATTTCTATGCGAGTTAATAGTGGCGTGCGGACTGATTGTGTGCATGCAGATCTGGTGAAAAAGCATAACATACCAGAAGCGGTCTGTCAATTGTGTAGATCCACTGGTCTGTTGGGTGAGGACGGTCAGACTCTCATCTTTCGTGTGGTTGGGGGGTGTGTGGCTACCATGGAGACCGCAGTATTTATGCTGTCAGCCATTTTGGAAAAACCACATGGCAGGGAGACTGCCAGAGGGTACTAATAGATGGTTATATCTTTGTGTGGACAGCTTCCAAGAAAATAGGAGGTTGCTAGTTTAATGTGGACAATTTTAGTAAGATACAAATACTATTGTTTACTTGTGTTGCCATGGTGACGTGACGTGCATTTGTAAGCCATCTGCACCTGATTTTGAAAAATCTACCAGGTGTGGTTGCTACCCAACATTAAAAAAGTGCTAATTAATGACTACATCTGTGTGCTGACCATTCCAGGGAATTATTGCTGTCCATGGATCTATGTCGGCAAATGTAGTAAAATAAAGATCACTGTTTACTTTAATTGCCATGGTGACGCGGTGTGTGTTAAGGGCCGTAAATATAAGCACATCAGGACTATAAACGCACTCTGTATCGTTGAAATATTTATACTCAAAAAATGCATACTGTACAAGTGTATGCCGTGCTTTTTGTAGTTCAAGAATATAAAAACCAATGCATATCAAAGTGGATACGTGCAATTGTCAGGCATGGGCCACAGTAAATAACAGTGTTAGTGATACTACATTGTGGTGTTACAGGACACAACAGTTCTTTGATCTAGCGGAGCCGAAATTACTTAATTATTCATTGACATACATTACGATATTACTCTCAGCAGGTAAATGTTGTTCTAGGTGCAGAGAGATGGTCAACTATACAGAATATTGACATTTCAAGTCTACCCTGTTCATGTAATCAGTGTTACTGAGGTCAAAACATGGTAATAATACAAAAAATGTCACAAATGTTTTGCTTTGTGTCCATTTTGTTTTACATAAAGTCCAGATTTAGCATTCACAAAACTTGCATTTGACATACCGACGGATGCATTAACCTTGAAGATGCCATCAATTAAGCAGCCCCAAGTGTATTCTTGGGTGTGGCTGCTAATGGATTGCGTTTGCACGTGCTCACTCTCTAGGAGTGGCAGGGTGTGGCTGGTGAGCTGGCCCTAATGGGTGTGCTCACGATCTAAGCTATATAAGATGAACCGATCCTCAAGACTGACGCTTTGCGTTATTCTGCACTTGCAAGCAGCATAACACTCACTGTCGCCTGAGGTCAGACTTACCTTTGAAGATCCTGCTTCCTGCATATCCAGCTTCCTGCCAGCATACTCACCAACTGGGTGAAGCTGTTTTTAACTGTACATCTCTTTGGCGAAACAAGTATTCATCTTTACACTTTCCGGAACGTCGAAATCTTCATCTTAGCACTGCAGCACGACACGCTCCATTGTTGACAGCAGTGCCTGCAAGGAAAAACAGAAGACAAGGTTACAGTCAGTTTAAGGTTGTGCTTCACCATACCGTTTCCATCTAAGGGAAGAAAACAGAAGAGAGACATTATTACGGGCATAAATAGGAGCAACATATAAAGACATTAAACAGAAGGAACAGCATCACAAGAGCTCAAGAAAGACTTACCAATCATAAGGAGAAGCATAATCACAGCTGGATTAATCCTTATCAGGGATCAGTAAAGGAACTAGATCCCATGCGACGTTCCCCTGCCAGAAGTAGCAGGACAGAGAGCTTATCTTCCATAATTCACAGGTGAGCTTTATGGGCCAGCAAATGCTCACAGAAACCGTACTTTGTTGTGAAGGGTTCGAGAGGTACAACAATCTCAGATTGGCACACTCACACACTCTTATCTCCACGCAGGAGCAGTATCACCACGTACCACCGCTCACAGATTTTCTACTGAGGGAGAGGCCTGAAGGGGGCGATTCAAGTTCAGGGAGGGCTGCAACCATGCCCCAGCACCTCGGCAGAGACCAGGTGAGCATAACAGAACGCAAAGCCTCTAATACTCTCTGCCTGGGCGTTATGGAAACTTCAGAAACAGATCAATTAGCCCTCTTACTAGGGGAATTACGGACTGAAGTACATGCTTCAAGACAGGAAACTAATGCATTATGGAGGGATCTCATTGTAACTCGAGAAAGAACTGACGAATTGGCAAGACAAATGCTACAAGCACAAGAAGGACAGGTTCCATTGCCTGGAGTGACCCATTCTTCTAATTCTTCCACACCACAACAATCAACACTGGTTCAGGTGGTTTTTCCAGGCGCAGTTCCTGTAGCCCGTCCCAAACGCTTCATCGGCGAGCCAAACAAGATCGCTGTATTTATGAACCAATGTCGCCTTCATTTCTTGTGCAGACCAGGAGCCTTTCCTAATGACCAAGCCAAAGTGGTGTTTGTACTCTCTTATTTAGGAGGTAGTGCGGTGGACTGATCGATACCTTTGGTAAATCAAGATGACCCTTTACCCACGGAACTTTAGGAATTTCCAACATGAGATGGAGAAATTGTCTGCCCGTCATACTCAAGGACAAGCTCTGGACAACGAGTTGTTGTCACTCAGATAAGGGAGTCAAGATCTATTAACCTATATTGCAACCTTCAATCGCCTCATAGACCAGACCAACTGGCCAGAAGAGAAGAAGACTACACTCTTTTATTGAGGGTTACCCGGAGAACTTAAGGATGTGTTGGCGCAAGTGGTGAATCCCCTGAGAGGTGTGAGGACTGCATAGACCTGACGGTGCAACTCGATCATAGGGTGCAGAATTGGAAAATGGACCAAGCTAGATCAGAGGGATGTTCAGTTTACGTTCGACCTTGTAAGAATCAGACTAAACCACATGAAAAGTCTAAGCCAATGCAAATTGGTTGATTACGAAGTCCCCTTACCAAAGCAGAAAGGGAAAAAAGAAGACAAAAACAGCTTTGCTTATATTGTGGACAAGCAGGTCACTTCCTCCGTAACTGCCGGTAAAACCACACAAGAAAATGGTTGGGGCAACAGACAAAACTGATGAAGAAGAAGAACAGAACTCAGGAAACACCAATGCCAGGCAGGTGTAGGGGTCCACTTGTTGAACATGAAAAAGGAATCCGTACAGACCTCACATCTAGTCCTTCCAGTGCCTTGGAGGCATATTTTGATTGTGGAGCTGTGGGTAGCTACATTGACCAAGATTTGGCTCTCCGAATAGGCCTCCCTCTCTGACAGAAGCAGAAATCGGAAAACATCACTGCTGTGGATGGTTCTCAGTTATCATCCAGCCCGGAGACACAATAAACCAAGAAAGTCAAATTTCTGTGTCAGGACGTGCATCAAGAGGACATTTCTTTCGATCTCATTGGTGCTTCTCAGTTCCAGATGATATTGGGAATGCCCTGGCTGGAGACCCACAATCCTAAGATCGACTGGCAAAAACAAGTTCTGACATTTCCTCATGATTGTGCCGACACATGTTACAAAAAAGATGACACCAATCTGAAACTGAAGGAAGGAATCGTGTTGGGCCTCATCAGCTCCTTACCGCTTGAATACCAAGATTACCAGGATGTCTTCAAAAAAGAGCAATGTATTCTCTGAAAGACACAGGAAACCCCACGCTTTGGATTGGAGTATTAATTAAGATTTAGATAGCGGAAAGACATCCAAAGGAAACAATTCAAAAATAACGGTATCAAGGATTTTATTAAACCTGATACTAATTTAATATATCAAACAAATCATGATTAAATCTGCACTTGTAATAACAATTTACATAGCAGGAAACAACTTTTATTAAAAAAGACACATCTATATAATAAAAATCATCTTATTCAATCATCCAAGCATACAACCTCATCCATCCATTTAGACAAACCATTCATACTAAACACCAATCAATGTACGACATAAAATCTATAAGAAAATTCATCATAATTAATTCATCTGAAAGATTTATAGAAAGAACATGAAATCAATTTGACGGGCCACAGCAGATGACATCAGTGGCCTAGGCAATTAAGATGGGTCCCAGAGTTTTCTAACCACGACCTCATCTTAGTCCAAACTCGACCGGTTTCGACGTATATACTTTAGTGTAGTGACGTCTTCATCAGGAGTAACAAAAGTATATTCTAACATCAAGAAAGAAAGAAAATCAAAGATAATACATATCAATGTGTGAAGCCCTTGTACTTGGACAAAAAACATATAACATCCATAATAAAAATATCTATAGTGGAACAATAGGTAATAATATACAAGAGCCTGCTACCAACCCGGGAAAAGTTCCAGGATGGACCTGAGGTGTCTGGCAGAAAGTAGTGCTACCCTCTTGTATTGGTGTCTCCGAGAGGCAGATAAGAGCCAGGCCATAGACAGAATCAATGCTACAGATATACAAATGTACACATAAATATCACAAGGTCAATATGTCGATCCTCCACTACAGCGGCCCACGGACAGGACACGAGAGTCACATACTTAAGATAAACCTAAAGAATATTAACTAACCTTCATTCATGCAATGGAAGGCTGTGCGTCTCTTCCTTAAATTGTACGCTGTGTTCACTTATATTAAACAATAGCTTCTCCGTAGAAGTTCCTGCAGATAGCGAAGTGTATGGACGCCAACGTTCTTCTCGAGAATGTCCAAACGCTCGTTCAACCAGCGGTCATAAATTTGAAGGTGACTCCCCGGATCCAGGGTTGGCTGCACCTGATGTTATATGGGCCTAAACACAACACAAGAGTTTGAGTATGTGAGAGACCGGTTGTTCTTACAATTATATTATTGGCTATACCCAAAGTGAATTACTTCCAATTGAAAATAAATTGATGAATTAATACCACAATTGTGACTAAACAAATACGGCTTGCTGAAAAGCTTACTATTTAGAGAATTTCAAAAAGGTAGGGGGAGAGGGGTTGCATTTGAAAATTGCTCAATATTTCCGACTCCAGATTACTTGACTCGGATGGGGTTTAACGGAAAGCCAAGGATGTGGGGCTCCCTTCTCTAAACAATAAAGGCAAGAAGCGATTTGGAAAACCGCCGTGATTCGAAAGGCCCCCACACGACAGAATGTTTACCTTAAGCGAAAGAACTCGCCAGTTCTCACAGTAGCTAGTCACCCGTATCCCAGCTGGGTCCGATTGAAAGTGGCGTGCAACACAGTATCACCGTTTCAAGGGTATTGATATATGCGTGAAAAACATCATGTGATCACGTAATTAACCACGTGACCACAAACTGAACTGGCCTACGTTCTAAATGGCCGTACCCTCTCAGATGAAAGACGCACGTGATTAGGCAGTATACCAGTGTACTACCCGACATATATAAAATGTTATGACAGGTAGTATTTAGTTACTCGAATTCCATGGTTCCATGGTATTAAGGCCCAATGTTAATGTTTTTAGATTAAATATCCACATTTGTTCCTTGTAATCTAAATTTTTTAATAGTTGGGGTTGGTTTTGTGCATATACTTTTTCTATGCAAAACCATTCCATCTGATCAGCCGTATGGCCCATCTCGACAAAATGGATTACCATTGGGGCATTGAGGTTTCGAGTTCTGATCTTTGAACGATGTTCGTTAATACGGGTACTCACTTCTCTGGTTGTTTTGCCTACATAAAACAACTGGCATGGGCAACGAATGGCATAAATGACATTCTTACTTTTACAAGTGGTAAAGGTACGAAGGGTCCACTTTCTGGTCTGTGAATCAAATGACGTAGTTTTTTTGGAAAACTTACAAGCAACACATGAAGTGCAGGGATAGTGTCCCACCACTGGGTTAGAATTGGTATCGCGGATTGTATGCACTTTAGGAAAAGTTCTACTGGCACGAGTAATCTTTTGCTTCAAATTTTTACTTTTTTTGAAAGCAAATAGAGGTCTGGGTATAGATGTTCCTGATGTATTAAGAATTCGCCAGTTTTTTAAGATGATCCCTCTAATAGCATTACTGTGTTGACAAAAAGTTGAGACACATACTAATTCATCTTTCTTTTCAATGTCTCGCTTGGGTGTCAATAAGAGGTCTCTGTTGATATATCGAGCTCTCTTTTTGGATTTTTTTATAAGTTTCTTTGGATATCCCCGTTCCAATAGTCTTTTTTCCAAAATTGCTGCATGTTTGACAAAATCTGCGATATCTGTGCAGTTACGGCGTAGCCGTAAGAACATCCCATATGGTAAGTTACAAAGTAAACTGGCTGGATGTTGGCTCTCATATTTCAACGTGGTATTTCTCTCTGTGGGTTTTCTATGTAATTCTGTGCAGAGATACCCTTCTTTGAAAAAAATAGACAAATCCAAGAAAGGAATTCTAGATACTGAATATTCAAAAGTGAAATGAATATCTAAGTCTACCGCATTAAGCCATTGAACAAATAAAGTCAATGATGTTGATGAGCCTTCCCAAATCATAAGTATATCGTCGATGTATCGACGGTACACCTTGATTTGGCCCCTAAATGGGTTAAATGCTGACAGGATTTTTTCTTCCTCCAAGAGTGCCATGAAAATAATGGCAAGATTTGGTGCAAAAGTGCACCCCATCGCTGTCCCTTTACATTGCAAAAAGAATTCCTCCTTGAATTTAAAAAAACTGTTCTTAAGGACTAGCTCTGCTGCTTTACATAGGAATTCTGTGGGAACCAAATGTGGTTGTATGCGCCGATCTAGCATTATGCGCAGGCTCTCCACCGCTCTATCCTGAGGGATATTTGTATAAAGCGCTTCAATATCAAGCGTTACTAGAATTTGAGTACTGGGATCAAATGCTTTTGTTTCAACGAGGTTGATGACGTCTCTCGAGTCAAGAAGAAATGTGGGCGTGGCCATCGCCAGTGGTTTAATAAAGAAATCAATGTATTTCGAAAGGGGTTCCAGTAGTGAACCACAACCCGAGACTATAGGTCGTCCTGGGGGGTTCTCAGTATCTTTATGTATTTTAGGCATAATGTAAAATAAAGGTATGCGATCTTCCGACAGGTTGATAAATTCAGCCTCTTTAGTGGAAAGGAAACCCGATTGGTTTCCTTCTTCAGTGAGTTTGAGTACCTTTAGCTTAATCATTTCTGATGGATCTTTCACCAATTTGGAATAGTGCCCAGGAATGTGTAGAAGTCTCAGAGCTTCTTGATCATAACGATCAGCATCCCAAACAACTATCCCACCACCCTTATCTGCAGCCTTAATAACTATTGATTGGTCCGAGGCTAATCTCTCGATAGCCTCGAACTCAGAAAGCGTCCAAAAAAGAGCAAGCCAACGATCTGGCCTCGCACAGACCCTACGATTGTCAAATTGATCTTGTACCCGAAGCCCAGATCCCTTGCAGCCGAATTTACGCTCTGACAGAACAGGAAAATCAGCATCTTAGAACTTATGTGGATCAGTACCTGACAAACGGTTTCATTCGCACGTCCCAGTCACCTGCCTCCTCGCCCTTATTCTTTGTGCCTAAAAAGGAGGGGGACTTAAGAACTTGCATCGACTATAGAGCCATCTATCAGATCACAGCAAAAAATCGATATCCTTTACCACTTATAACAGAGTTCCTGGACCAAGTGAAACATGCTCAAACCTACACAAAACTGGATTTAAGAGGAGCATACCATCTTGTAAGAGTAAACAAGGGAGACGAGTGGAAAATGGCCTTCTGCACGTAGTACGGCCTCTTTGAATACCAGGTCATTCCCTTCGGGCTAACAAATGCCCCTGCGGTGGTCCAATTCTTTTCGAATGATGTACTCCGTGAACTACTGGACGTTTGCGCTCTTGGTTACATTGACAACATTCTTATCTACTCAAATTCCATGGAAGAACATGTAGGCCATGTCCGGGCAGTCTTAGAGAAGCCTCAACAACACCAATTGTATGCCAAGATGGAAAAAAAATGTTTCCATGTAACCAAGGTCGAGTTTCTATTTTTCATGCTCACACAAGGCGTACATATGGATACACGAAAGGAGGATGCAATCCTCCAATGGCCTTCACCAACAACCACGAAAGGAGTGCAAAGCATGCTCGGATTCGCTGACGTTTATTGTCGGTTTATACCTGGGTTTTCACAAATTGTACATCCAATTACCTCCTTGTTAAAGAAAAATCAAAAGTTCTATTGGTCGACAGAAGCTGAAAAAGCCTTCCAGAAGTTCAAACTATCATTCACTACAGCACCAGTCTTTCAACACCCACGACCAGACCTACCTTACATAGTTGAGACAGATGCTTCAAAAATAGCCATGGGAGCAGTATTGTCACAACGAGACCCTGAAACTGGACAACTACACACACCGTCGCATTCTGGTCCCACAAATATTCAGCCCCCGAGTTGAACTAAGTAATCGCAGATAAGGAATTACTGGTGATTAGAGCAGCATTCAAGGCCTGGAGACATCACCTTCTTGGGACGAGACATACAGTCACTGTCATCACGGACCACCATAACTTGCAATACTTGAAAACCGCCAAAGCAGAATCCTCGCTTCAACTTCGTTGACCTCTCTTTTGGTGGAATATGATTGTATTATCACTTATAGACCTGGAGTACGCAATGGGAAAGCATACACTCTATCACGCATGAGTGAAGAAAAAGAGGTTTTTACAGCATCCGACCCCGTGGCCTCATAATTCCTGAGGAAAGGATTCAAACAAGAATAGCTGCCACCACGTGTGTGGATGACCAAAGAACCAGTTTGCAATCCCCGATGGATCAATCAACACAACAGGAATAGCTCTTAAAAGGTGACCAGAACATCATCGAAGACGATCTACCATATTTCCAAGGACAATTATATGTCCAAGACCAAGAACTGCAAAAGCAAATCATCACAAATTACCACAATTCCTTAGTGGAAGGACACCCACGAATAGCCAAAACTCAGGCTAAGGTAAAACAAAACTACAGGTGGCCAACCTGGCGAAAAGACATCTCCCAATTTATTGAAACCTGCTGTGTCTGTGCACAACACAAGTCTCAGAAACAGAACCCCGCTGGTTTACTACATCCCCTAACAGTAAAGCCAGAACCTTGGCATACCCTGTCGATGGACTTCATCATGGATCTTCCACCCTGCAATGGATACAACACCATATTCGTCTTGTCGATGGACTTCATCATGGATCTTCCACCCTGCAATGGATACAACACCATATTCGTCTTGTCGATGGACTTCATCATGGATCTTCCACCCTGCAATGGATACAACACCATATTCGTCTTTGTCGATTTATTCTCCAAATTGGCCCGATTCATCCCTCTGAAGGGACTCCCACTGGGTCAACTCTCGCTTCTGTGTTCCTAGAGCAAATTGTTCGATTGCATGGATTTCCATCAATATTAGTATCTGATCGCGGAATGCTATCTGTTTCTGCCTTTTGGAGAAAGTGTTGTACTATTGCCAAAATCGATCTCCGGTTGTCCACAAGTCATCACCCTCAAACTGATGAGCAAACTGAACAAACCAACCAAACTTTAGAGCAATATCTCAGGTGTATGTTGCAAAAGTCCAAGGATTCTTGGAAAAATATATTCTAGATAGCTGAGTATGCATACAACAACTCAGGTCACACAAGCACAGGGCAAACTCCATTCTAGACTGTGCACGGAAGACATCCGACGACATCGGTATTTGATCCAACCAATATCCTGGAAATGCCAGCCATAAAAAAACTTGCATAAATCCATCACTCAGGCTTTTAAGGAGGCGACAGAGCATCTGACCAAGGCTACAGAAAGACAAAAACTGTTTGCTGATCGACATCGGAAGGACGCTCCCGCCTACCAGATTGGAGAAAAGGTGTGGTTAGCATCCTGTAATGCTCACCTGATATCCACGGGGACGCCACCCAGTCTGGCTGGGCCGCTTCTGTCCTTGGACCCACTCCCTTGGACTCTTGCTCGGCTGAGGACCAGGTCTGAAAACACAGGAGTTTGGCTTTAGCTTTATTGTCTCTTCTAGCCCGGAGCCCACCTCCCTTGTGGACCCAACAACCCCTTAGTGCTCTCCTCACCTGGCTTTTTGGTATGGTGCACTCTCCGTCCTGCTGTTCTGTGCAGGGGCACGTTGTGGATGGGCACGTTGCAACCTAGTTGCTTCACTGGTGCGGGCCCCTCAGAGTCCAGACCTGCTGCGGCTCTGTTCGACAGGTAAATCTGCTGTTTTGGTCGTTTGTCCTTTATTTCCAATTGCTCCTTTATTTCCAATTGCCTCTATTAATGTCTTTCTTTCTCAGGTGCAAAAGGAGTTCTGGTGATGCCGTGCTGCCAGGGTCGGTGCACAAAATCGTAAGCGAAAGCGTGGAGCACAGCGCTATATGTCTTTCTTGTGCTGACCAGTTTGTTTTCTCTTTCTTGCAGGCCTCCACAATGTCCCGGAATGTATGCTGCCGAGAAGATGGAGAGCCTTTTCTTTCTTCTTGCAGGTCGTTAAATGGCCCGTGATGGTTGTGGGCTAAGCGCAAGACCATGTAAGCGTGCACCTTTTTGGTTGTTTTTCAATGCCGAAGAATAAACGCTTACTAATGCTGCTTTTCCGTTCTCTTCCTTCCAGGTTGCGGCTTTCATGATAGAGAGGGAGTTCGCCGAGATGCTGGTTGTTTGGGATTCAGGAGCGGAGGACAGATGTAAGGATCACTTGCAGGTAAGTGAATACTAACGGTGTTCTTGTTCTTGTAGGTAGTGGGGCCAGGGATGCAGATGAGGATTCCAATGGACCATGGTGAGCGTCACGCTGCAACAGCAGAGTAAGGCGAAGCATGTTCCCCAGCTTTGGCATGGCTTATATAGCCTGCAGGTATCCCAGGTACCCAGAGGCCTGACCACACCTAAAATGCTAGACCACAGAGCTCAGTCCTGGAATTGAGGTATGCAGGGCATCCATGTTGTGTAATGGCTATTGTAAGTCCCAGTTCTCTGACTTCCCATATGAGCCAGGCGCCAAAGGCTCCAGGACTGACTCCAGGAGAGTCTTGGGGAACATGCTGGGGCCCTTGAGGCCATAATGGAAGACCTTGGTGCAGCCCAGATGGCCTGTCTGACAAGGCCAGGGGCAGGGGTCATGACACATCCAAATATATTCCCCTGAAGGGGCCAAGAACTTTCTGCCCAAGATACCTGGGCCCCTATACTATAAAGTCCGTAATCAATCCTGTCGCCATGAAATTGGAGTTAACATCTCACATGAAAATTCACCCCGTATTTCATGTCTCTCTCCTCAAACCTATGAAGTCCAATAAACAGCTCAGTTCTACGCCAGAGCCCGAAGTAATAGATGGAGAATCAGAATATGAAGTCAAATCCATCCTCGACTCCAAAGTGGTTCCATCAAAATTGTATTACCTAATTGACTCGAAAGGTTACGGACCTTAAGACCGAACTTGGGAACCCAGTGAACATGTCCATGCTATGCGTTTAATCAGACAGTTCCATCGTAATAATCCCACCAAACCAGGACCGGGAGGAGAACCACCCTTGAGAGGGGCCTTGAGGGGGAATGCTGTCATGGTCATGAAGTCAGGGGCAAAGGCAAGCAGGGGTCGCATGCGCAGGAGACCTGGATGGACACTTTCCTGGTTTCTTTGGCACCAAGCTCATGAACAAAGGTAAACAAGAACATCCATTTAGCACCAAAATGCTTTTATTAAGGACATAGCACTTCAAATGCATTAGCCTTGACCATTCCATCCATTAAGCAGAATGCATTAACCTTGAACATTCCATAAATTAAGCAGCCCCAAGTGTATTCTTGGGTTTGCTTGCTAATGGATTGCCTTCGCACATGCTCACTCTCTAGGAGTGGCACGGTGTGACTGGTAAGCCGGCCCTAATGGACGTGCCCACGATCTCAGCTATATAAGCTGCCTTGATCCTCAAGATAGACGCTTTGCGTTATTCTGCACTTGCAAGCAGCATAACGTTCGCTGTTGCCTGAGGTCAGACTTACCTTTGAAGATCCTGCTTCCTGGACATCCTGCTTCCTGCCAGCATACTTACCAACTTGGTGAAGCTCTTCTTACCTGTACATATCTTCGGCGAACCAAGTATTCATCTTTACACTTTCCGGAAAGCTGAAATCTTCATCTTGGCACCGCAGCGCGACACGCTCCATCCTCGACAGCAGCGCCTGCAAGGAAAAACAGAAGACAAGGTTAGATATCGACAAAAACAGTCTGCATTTCCATCTAAGAGAAGAAAACAGAAGAGAGACATTATTGCGGACATAAATAGGAGCAACATATAAAGACATTAAACAGAACGTACAGCATCACAAGAGCTCAAGAAAGACTTACCAATCATAAGGAGAAGTATAGTCGCAGCTGGACTGGATTAATCCTTATCAGGGATCAGTAAAGGAACTAGATCCCATTCAATGCGCCCCTACAAGAAGTAGCAGGAAGGAGAGCTTATCTTCCATAATTCACAGGTGAGCTTTATGGGCCGGTGTATGCTCACAGAAACTGTACTTTGGGGTGAAGGGTTCGAGAGGTACAACAATCACAGATTGGCACACTTAAACACTCTTATCTCCATGCAGGAGCAGTATCACCACATACCACTGCTCACAGCTTTTCTACTGAGGGAGAGGCCTAAAGGGGGTGATTCAAGTTCAGGGAGGGCTGCAACCGTGCCCCAATACCTCCGCAGAGTCCAGGTGAGCGTAACAGCAGTATCCCTGCCACTTAGTTTTTCCAAAATGGCGGATGGCATAAATATTGCGGTCTCCATGGTAACCGCACTCCACCCAGCCACATGAAAAATGGGAGTCTTACCGACCTCACCCAACAGACCAGCAGATCTACACAATTGACAAACTGCTTCTGATATGTGATGCTTTTTCACCAGATCTGCATGCACACAATCAGTCTGCATGCCACTATTGATTTGCATAGAAATCGGCACGTTTTTCCTCTAAGCTGGGGCTGCTCAGATTTGTATTCGCAGCTACACGCTAACAGCATGCCGTGTTTCTCATAGCCTCGGATCCAATATTGTTCCGTCTTGTCCATTTTGGACACTGATAGGCACCCACTAATCCACAGCCCTACTGAGATTTTGTGACTTTCAGTACCCTTAGCGCTAAATCTTTATCACGCTTTACACACTGCAGAAAGCTTATCTACCTCTTGCCTTCGTCCGCAGTGGTCTTCTGGAATCACACTTACCGTGTACATCCCGATGCAATAAGGCGCCCCCCTCCTGTGGACCTATACTACACACAGGCCAGTGACTAGTAAGAACAGTCCACTTCCACTATTTTATTGTTTTCAAAGACATCATTTAGCAGAGCTTCAATTCTTGTAACTGAGAGGTTCGTGGTCAATGTCCATAGGTATGTATGACCTCCACGCATACAAATTATTTATCTGCATCCATCGGTGTGCATAGACACACAGATGACTTGTGCCAACGTGCCTCAAGATTACGGCAAGAACTGTAATCTTCATGGCTCTCTCCAGAGAGCATGGTTGTCCATACATTTAGTGCATTCCAACTTATATGTTTTTCCTGACACACTCCTGACACCTTCTTCTGTGTACTTACTCTGACAGATTACAGAAGGCCTACTAAACCACAGCTTCTCAAGTTTAGCTCAATGGCCAAACCGCTGTTGTGTTGACCTGTGTTTTGTTGTCTTTCAACCTTTATTGTTTCACATATATGTGCATTTGATCTGGCAATTACACCATTCACCTCTCATGTTACCCCTGCCAGGACACATAGAGAATTTAATTGCACAATTTTTTAATTCCAAATATTGCGGATTTGGACACTGTTATTCATGTATTACACCATATATGTTTCATGTATAATGTTGAATATCCTATGTTTAAATACTCATGTCTATTATAACACCTGTTGCACACATATTAAATAAGAATTGCAGTAGTATTCAATTTAATCAAATTTGACTTTATTGAAATTCAGAAGTGAGAGGGTCTTGACATCAGGCCAGACAGCCCTTCCAGCCTCTTCCACGTTCTTGGCTAATTCTTTGGGGTGACACAGCTCTCAGCCCTTCTCCCCCTGGCTTTGGACTTCCTAAAGTTGTGATACTGATGTCCAGCTTCTATATCACTAGCAAACATAGGGGGGTCCCCCAGATGAAGCATTTATCAAATAGTTCAATGACCCAGTTTTTGCTACAACTGGGCCCTATTCCATGGGTTATTAAATCACCTCAAAGAACAGTACACACAGTGGGTAGTATTTGTGTTATACTAAAAATGTCATAATTTATTACGTAGGCCATTGGTCCTACGGTTACAAGCTTAAAAAAGACCAATTGGGTCTATTTATAATTATGTAGAAAAATCAAAACATAAATACATATGTCAATATAGAAAATGCATGCATGTATACGTCAACATTTTGTGAATTAATCAATTAAAACTTAGGTGACACGGTATAGTAATCCATTTTGAGGAAAACACTGGCGGATAAACTATCTTGCTGGCCCTGTCTATCTAATAAATCACAGACATCCTCAATTTGCCAATGTCACCTATTTTACATTCTAAAAATCATTATTCATGACCAAAAGCACATCCCAGGTCTACGTCCTTGGTAACGTTGTTAAACCGTACAGCATAACTGGAAAACACAGGGTTATGCAGAGGACGTTTCGGCAGAACATCAATTACACTGCCTTTGTCAGGACCCCAAGGGAGATGGAGCTCTGTGGATGTGATAAATTATATATTTACTGCCATGTAAGAAAATTCAGTAAAAACACAACAAACAAGAATATACAAATAAATAAGAAATGTTAAAATGTGAGGAAACAGCCTCCACCAAAAACACCAAGACCCTGTGTGTATATAGTCAAGAAGGGCTACAACATCCTAACAATGTGGTCTCACCAAAATTAAAATCCTCCACCCTAACCATGGATACAAATCACCCAACTGTGCTTACAAATAATATGTGAAGCAGGCAAGGGAAAACAGGGAGAGGGGAGGAGTGGGGGGGAGATAAAGAAAACAAGTGAAAACTTCCGCATGTCTTCATGCAGAGCAGGGTTGCACCCAAGTGTTGACATGCAGGATACCCCAAAGACCAGGCCCAAGAAGTCTGCAGTGTAGAAATTCCACACAAAGAGAAATTATTTTTCCACACAACTTACTAAATGGGGTAACTGAAAAATCCCCAAATGAGTTGTCACTGCAATGTTGCCAGCAACATGTAAGTGCTCCTGTCTTTCATATATTGATCCACAACCAATAATGTCACTAAAAAAGAGAGGGAGAAAGAGAGAAGAAAAAGAAACAGGAATCCAATGTGTCACTCTTCAGTTAGAATATATACATTCAATTCACTAGTTAAATTCCAATCATCTTCCGGGGGACCACAAGGCTGCTCACCTGAATGGTAAATACGGGCATGTTTTTGAATGTCCTCCTATTCTAGATATCCAAGGTTGGAAACCAAACTCTTAGGTGGGGAGGTTCGATATCAATGTAGTTTGGATAATCACAGATCGCGTATCACAAACTGAAAAAAAGAGAGAGTAAGATACAAACAAGATTAAAAGCATCTATAGCCTATGGACTGGAAAATATCAGCCATAAAACCATGAGAAACCCAGAGCCTTAGGAATATAAGAGGGCAAAAATATATCCGTAAGAGGTAAAAATAATAATAACAGCCTCATGAGTGTACCCATACAGACGCCAATGCACTAAAAGTGCAGACCCCGAAGGGCACCTCAACAAAGCCTGTTTCACCAGGTCCTCTACTGCAGCTACGCCTAGTGCAATTTGTGCTGGCTGTCCCAAAAGACACACATTTGGTAGGAGAGGACCAACCCCCTACAGATTACAATGTATGATAGTGCCAAACACCATGTGTGCATAGCGTTACAGGGACATGTCCACAGGTACCCTACCTACAAGAGACCGCTGCACTACCCGTGTGGAACGCCGGAATATCGGAGTAGCCAGGCTGTTGGGCGCTGCATGAACGTCTGCACACTGAATATGTGTCTGCGGACGGCTCGAATGGAGATGCCCACTACCGGTCAACTAATGGAAAGAAAGGTAGGACCCGCAAGAGCCTAAAGAGCCCCCTCACGTCGGCTTGTAAGTAGAGTCCGTCATAGAGAAAGAAATAGGACTGACATGTATGCCAGCTATACATACCGGCCCCGAAAGACCAGGAGTCCTACACTAATTTTATTATTATTGCTGTCCGCTGGTCTCAAAACGGAATGGATAGATTGGGGCATCTGGCAGGATATGGGAATGGATGTTTAATTCTTATCCCAGTCTGTCAAAAAAGAAAAAAATTATGACACACATCCTATTGTGAGAGAAGAGACCCCTAAAAGGGGAAGCAAACAAACAACCAATGCTGCCACCACATAAATCAAGCCAGCACGGACAGAAAAGTATAATAGCACATAACCAGTGGTAGGCAATATGATGGTCACCACCGTTGGGGCTTGCTTTCATTCAAGCCCTGTTCAATAGTGTCCAAACGGTGTATCCACCTAGCTTCCGCGAGATTCAGACCATATGGAGTAATCATCTTCCTAGGTAGAGCTTCCAAGATCCACCAACTCAAATCCTCTGATGAATGACCATGTTCCATATAGTAGGTTACCAGAGGCGCATTGATATTCTTATACCTAATGCAAGATCTGTGTTCCACAATCCATATATGTGCTGGTCTGGAGGTCTGGCCTACATATTTAAGGCCACATGGACACTCCACACAATATATTGCATTAGATGTTTTACAATTAGTGAGGGCTCGAATATTCCATTTTCTGCCTCTCACTTGGAACTCCTTTATTTTCTTTGTGTACCTGCAGACTGAACAGCCTCCACAGGGGAAGTGTTCTACTAGTGGGCGTAAATCCCAGCCGTGGTTCTATTTCTGGAAACCTGTTATTTGGAATGCACAAATAAGTCCCTCAAATTTTTCTGCCTAGTCATGGCAAACAATGGCATGGCTTCATCAGTAAGCTCCAATTTAACAAGGGGCCAAAACTTCTTGATCACCTTCTTGATCGCATAAGTATGCGTGGTGTATGGCAAAACACAAACTAACTTTCCTTCTGTGTGGGGTTCTTTAGTAGTAAGTAGGGATTCCCTAGGTGTAAATCTCACTCTTTTAGCCTCCTTCGAGACCAATTTACTTGGATATCCTCTTGCAACCAGTCGTGTTTTAAGATTATCTGCGTGAGTTGTATACTCTGTGATGCAAGTGCAATTTCTACGTAATCGCAGAAATTGGCCATACGGAAGATTCTCCTTGACTCCCCTAGGATGGAAGCTAGAGAAATGGAGTAATGCGTTTCCATCCGTAGGTTTTCTGAAGAGCGAACATATTGCGGCTTTGCCTGCAGTCTATTCACTATGTATAGCCAGCTTCTATGATCACTTAATCCACATGCATTACTGCATCTGTACAGTTCTTGAACGACTTGCATTTTCTGCAGTGCTCATCACACCTGCAATCTTATTCTCGCATATGAAAGTTTACTCGATTCTTTACTTCGTCATCAGTTTCTATAAGGTCTGTGCATTCTCTTCCTCGGCCAGTCTTCTCTGTGTGTCACGCTCATCTCTTGTGACGTCACCAGCTCCCCTTTCTCTCATTTTCCTATTCCTTCAGGGCGCTCCTCCATGAGATTGTCATCACTAGGGGTGTACATCTGATAGGGTTTTCTTAATGGATACCTTCTCTCAAAGATTTGCTGCGGAATGGTCACAACTGCCGGTTTCAAGCATGGCACAATTTCAGGCTTCCAGCATACAGGTAGGAGGGGGGCAGTACTTCCTGCAGATGCATTTGGCTGCTCCTCTACAGGTTTTTAATAACGCGCCTAATACAATAGCTGAATATGCTTTCTAAGCACGGATCTGGGATTTGAGCCTCTGTTGCTCTGCATGGTCTTGCTTCCAAGACCAGCACATTGCTCCTTTGCTATCCACAGTTCAAGCCAGTGGCCGATTGTCATTGAAGTGGTGATCTTGGGCGCATCAATATGCGATCCATGAGGAGGTCATTCAAGAGCTAGCTGGGTAGAGCCATGGTCTTAATCCCCAGTTAGAGTCCGCGTGTGACTCTCCAGTGATTTGTTTTGGGTGCCGGCATTGAGTAGTCACTTCGGGCCTAGCAGGTGATGTGATTTAGCTAGGACACAATGCAGTGTTGAGCTGGCTGAAAATGCAAGAAAGTTCAAAGTGGTGGAGGAGCACAGCAACCAGTGCCGGTGACTTCTCTCTTGTTCAACGTGCAGTGAACACGGAGCAACTGAATTGGTGTGGTAGAACAGGGAACTTTGGCTCGTCTGGTTCTCCCTTTGCTGTGAGGCCCACTCAGGGTGACTTGAGGATAGGATGGTTCCATGCAGGGTTTGCTCTGTCAGCTAAGGAGATTCTGATGCAAAGTGGTAGGTCCTGACCAACAGAAAATGTCCCTTATGATGTGCCCTGGGAGTGGGTAAGGATCAGATCGTTCATCTGTCTTGGAAGATTCCTTTTTCACCTCAGGCTGAGAGCTTTGGAAAGTTCAACTTTCCCAAAGGAAGTCCAGTGAGATCTTCAGCGGATGACTCGGCTGCCTTAAATGATCCAAGAGTATCTGAGCAAATATGAAGAAGGGGTGGTAGGCCCCTTATTGTAAAGGCCAAAGTACTCTGTTGATTATACTAAAGCTAGTCTGCTTTAGTGGTCCAACCCTTGCTCTTGAATGGAGTGTACTTTGCTCTTCTGATGTCACACCCAAAGTGCTTTTCTCTAGAGGAAGTGTAGGGCACAGGAAAGAGAAGGACAGTGAGAATCAAGATCATGGAAGTCTTCTTCCATTTACCAGAGCCCTCCTGTCTATCATAAAACCACCGCTTCCCTTCTCATTGAGAACACATTAGAGATGCAGCAACCTGTTGTGAGGGACTCCTTCTGAATGGATGTGCTCTTTTTATGCCTGCGCCGTAGGACAGCAGGACAGCTGCCTGCTGTGCCTCTGTCTCAGGGGGAGGGACATACCTGCCCTCACTAAGAGATCAAAGAAGAGACCCGGTGCTCCAAGTTGCCAGCCTGTCATTTGGTGGGCAACACAGGGCAGACCAGAATACAGATCATCTTCCACAGCAGAGCTGACAAATGTGCGATATCAATTGGAATGTGGCAATCATGATCACAAGTAGAACAATGCAAAATGCCTAAACTCAGGCACAGCCTTATTTTAGAGACTATCATGGATTACATGTGTCAGTCCAGAAAAACCAAACACCCCTTGAGGGCCCGGAAATGAATGATAATTGGTTGGCCGAAGACCAACCGCCTCATTTACAGTGTTAAGAATATATATTCATTAGTTATTACGTAGCTATTAGTGCAACTAGTTCAACTGAGTGAGGCCATTTTAAGATGACCAGAATCGCCATTTTGTTGTCTCTCTCTGCTCTAACGTTGCCACTTTGCCTCATGTAAAACTGCTTTGATGTAGATATTATTTCGCTTCAATGGTCCAAGGCTAAGAAACATGTTGAAACATTACACTGGAGAGCCAGACAGAAATGCCCGATTCCCTCCCTCCCATATCCTTGAAGACAAGGAGCAAGGCATTTAATCATCAGTACACGAATGCCAGCGAGTCTCCTGAAAGAATAGCAATGTACGAAACTAGCATTTAAAGAGTTGAAATATGATCTTCTTTACGGCCCCCCTTTCTGAGCCCAGTGAGGCCCCGGAGAGCGGGCTGACCTCTAGAGCGAGAGTCCAAACTAAGAGATAGTGAGGTCTGTTATGTGCCAGTCTCCTACGTGCAGCTTGCCCATGAAAAATAGAAATGCTGTGTTCTCACAAATAAAGAATGGTGTCTGTAAAATTGAAGATTGCAAACCGTTACTAAATATGGTGGTCTAAGGTGTCATATTTGTCATACTGGTCAATCATCGCCTCTAATTCAAAGGGAAATGAATTGAGGGCGGCATCAAATGTGTCATACTGTGTCATTGCTGATTGTAAGGTGCTCGGTTTGTCTATATGTAACTGATGTATGTTTCACTCTCTCTTGCGTCCCCCAAGGTCTGTTAGACACACGTTGCGGGGCGTTGGACCATTTGGCCAACTGGGACTTCTTTGTATTGCAATAATGGTGACTGTGCCTTGTTTCCACATCCGAGGGTCCGTCAGGGGCCCCTTTCAAGATGGCGCCCGAATAGGGACCCTTCCCCACTTGTTCCATCATGTACGTTGCAGAATAAGGAAGGCGAGAAGAACAGCGAGGACGGGAGCGATCGAGCCGGGATCAAGAGGTGTTCGGGGCGCACCTGCGAAAGCGATGAGAGACTCCTTTGCAGATCTGCACACCGCTGATCCCTGATTGACATCCCTGGCCAGCAAAAAAGGAGGCGAGGGTCCCGAAACGAGGCAGAGCCGAGATACCCAGACACAACGTCATTGGTTGCGTTAGTATACGGACGAATTGTGTGTTGAAAAGACAGATTGACTAATCAGGTGAGTCGTGCCCCGATTCGTAAGTGATCCTGATATTGGTTGAGAGTTGATTTTGCAAAAATCAAACACCCAGAGTAAGTTTGATTAGCCAAGGGTGAGGTTAAAACATGCCTGGGGTATTGTCCACCTTAGCAGGATTTTTCCTCTGCGGTGAACAATCTTTGGAAACTGGCCAGGAAGCACCACCGGGAGAAACGCCGGCTTAGGAAATGTACATAAAGTATGGTATGGGAGCGATAATGTTTGTGAAACTTGGCATAAGCAAACCAGAAAACAGGAAAATCTTCGGTGGCCAAGGGATAGGAGTTTTGAGATGGAATGTATAGATAACCTGGAAAAGGTGTGCATAAGTAAGAGAGCACGCCCTGGGGCACCTGATATCCTTAGGGACTGGAGGAGGGAAGCAATGCTCCGATTTAGAAGTAGAGAGAAACATACGTGCAGGCATAAATCAAAGGCGGAGAAAGCTGAGGAGAAGGAGGAGGAGGAGTGGAGTAATAGCTTGAGAAAGACAAGATGGCGTGATGAATTAAACATAGAAAAAATATATCCACAAAGAGAGCTACACTCATCAGACGAATTAATAAACAGAATCTTAACTGAAACAAAACAGGGCCCGAGGAGTGAAACAAAAAAGACTACGTCAGTAGCTGCCGCTCAACCCCCTCCCGTTGCTCAGCCCCTCCCAACGCCAGCACAGCCACAGGTTGCATCAGACACTGCACTGTCCTGTCCAC
Organism: Ambystoma mexicanum; assembly: GCF_040938575.1. Taxonomy (NCBI): domain Eukaryota; kingdom Metazoa; phylum Chordata; class Amphibia; order Caudata; family Ambystomatidae; genus Ambystoma; species Ambystoma mexicanum. The sequence continues at coordinate 1,251,464,409 of NC_090931.1, forward strand.
TCGCCAGCCAGCCCCGAGTGTTTTCAATTACCACAGCCCCAGCAGACGGATCCCACTCTCACTGCTCTCTCCGCACCTCCCGATGAAGAGGGTGCCACTGTTCCGACCGCCCCTCCCATGAGTGGAATTGAGCAGAATGAATGTACGAGAGTAACTCGCAGTGCGATCAGTAAGGAGAGAAAGCGTGAGCTGCAAGAACAGGCGGAAATGTATATAGATGATAATGATGGGGTATCCACGCTAGCGTCCCTATATGACTTCAGAAGGAACAACGAAAGACAGGTATTGTTGGAATGCATGGAGGAATATTTGTCAGGACAAGTTAATTGGGAAGTTACCACCGCAACGATTGTTGGATTTGAATGCATTAGCCCGTTGTAAAGGGAGAGATGAAGAAATAGAAGAGTATGTGAAGCCATTGTTTGAAATAAAGAATGAATTGGATGAAGAGTATTCTGAAGTACTCGCCACACCGGGAAATAAGAGAAAGAATATTGAGAGGGGTAGACAGCAGCGATTTTCGTCACCAGCAGCGCAAATTAGTGCGGAGATAAAATTATGTATGCGGGAGGCACTAAAATGGATTTCAGATCCCAGTATTCCCACAATGGAAATACATGGAATATTTGATGAATACACTTTATCAATGAAAAGGAGAGCGTTACAAATGATGGTTGAATATTTGATAAACAAAGATATACGCGAGGAAAAGGTGAGCCCTCCTGAATTGTTGGCAGTATATAAGAGAGCGATGGAACGGGGAACAGGAGAGACAGCCTTATCCCTCGACCTGGGAATATTGTTGAATATGAGGGAAGGGGGAGGAATAGTGAGTGTGGCTTTCCCCATGAGAGAAGTGCCCCCTACTTTTGTACCGGAGGTAGAGACTCCCACAGTAGGCAATGCGCCACCTGTGGTGATCCCAGCACATTACACAGCCCAATATATGCATGTTCCCTTCTCTAGACAGGAAGTGAATAATATCAAACAAACAATCCCTGACATACGGAAAAATCCATCGAGTTTTTATAAAGAAGTGGAGTCTTTATTACAGTCCTCAGTGTTCACTATGGGTGACATAGATCTAATATTCCCCGTAATTTTGCCAGTGGACATATGGAAACGAATAAGAAAGGTAGATGACGAGATGGCCTATGGTGCCAGGTGGGCAAATTTAATACTGGAAGATAGGAATAAAGCAGTGGGTGCACAGCCAGGGGCAAATATGTTAGCATTACCGGCACGAATAGTACAGAAGTTAAAAGAATTGGTCCCAGAGAAAAGAATCCAATGGGACAAGATGATGGCGTGTGTTCAATGTAAAGACGAGTTGTCCACAGATTATTTCAACAGATTCGAAGAAGTATTTACAGATTTCATTGGACAGGATGTGAGTACGGAATCAGGGAAAAGGTTATTTGTGGATAAATATGTGAGGGGATTAATACTTCCGATTCAACATTTTATAATGACTTCAGAAAGTGCATGGCAAGCAAAAACGCTAGGAGAAGTATTACACATGGCCCAATATTATGGGAACCGGGTAAATACCGAGAAGGAATGAGAAGCAAAGGATATAACAAACTTGAAAACGTGAGTGTTACTCCAGCAGGTAGCAGGACACAACAGGGGAAATGCACAGAGTAGTGGATATTCGAATATGCATGGAGGGCCTTTGGGATTAAACCAATGTGCATACTGCAGAGAGGAAGGACACTGGCGGGCACAATGTCCGCATTTGCAAAATAGAGGCGGATATAGTCAGAGAAGGCCTCACAGAGGGCACATGGGAACAAATGGTCACAACAGAAATCATATGCAGCAACACCAAAATAATTATGGGAATGGTGCACAGAATGAAGGCCAGGCTCTGAATCAAACTACTCAAAGTCAAAATCAGCAGGGTGTACAAACGGGAAGTAGAGGAAGAGGGGGGAACATTTTTGATAACCAGACAGGTGCATATTATAATAACAGTGGAGACTACACATCGGATGATGTGTTGTTACCCCAATAGGACAGCCCAGGACAGGGGTCGGAACCTGTGTCAATTCCCATGAAATCAGAAAGGACCCTACATAGAGATGAAAATCGGGAATGAAGAGCCTAGATTCATCGTAGACATGGGGCACAAAAGTGCTTGATAGATCATCACTTGGTTCCAGACATACCGCTGTCATGGCGACAGAATGTTTCAGTAGGGTTCGCAGGTACCCCAGTAATGAACCCCAAGTCCAAATCAATAGCAGTGACAATAGGGCCTTTTACTGAACATTGTCCATTTCTTTTAACAGAGCTTTGTGGGGAAAATATTTTAGGATTGAATCTATTGAAAAAACTAAGCGCAGTTATTCATTGTACACCAGATGGGGTATTTTTGACTAATTCTCCCCAGACTATGCCGACTTCTGAATTTGTGACAGAACCTTTATCACAGGAATTGAGTAAGGTACCAGCTTGCATTTGGGCCGTGAATGACAATGATGTGGGATGTTTGAAAATAGAGCCAGTGAAAATTACATTAAAAGAAGGAATAACGCTACCACGTATTCCGCAGTATAAAATTTCAGCAGAAGGAGAGAAAGGATTGAAAAGCATTGTTTCTGATTTGGTGAAATTGGGAGTGATTGAAGAAATTACAGGTAGTGTATGTAACAGTCCTAATCTTCCCGTGTACAAGAAAGGGGGTAATGAGGTACCGTACCGTTTCATAATTGATCTCCGTGCACTGAACAAAGTGGTAGACCCCCAATTCCCGTTAGTGCCAGATGTCACTACGATTTTGAATGATCCCTGCGTCAGCAGAATACTTTAGTGTGATCGATTTAAAAAACGCCTTCTTCAGCATTCTAGTACACAAAGAAAGCAGGTATTTATTTGGTTTCACTCCAGGAGGACGATCATTCGCATTTACACGCATTCCACAAGGCTATACTGAAAGTCCGAGTATATACAGTAGAGCATTGAAAGGCTAGCTAGACATGTTAGAATTACCAGCAGACTGTGTGTTGCTACAATACATTGACGGTTTACTAATCGCTGCTGACACGGAGGAGATATGTAAAGAAGGTACTGTTCTATTATTGACTAATCTAGCTACGCATGGCCATAAAGCGAGCTTAACGAAATTCCAGTACTGTCAGAAAGAAGTAGCTTATTTGGGTTACCTACTTTCAAAGGAAGGGAGAAGAATAACGCCAGAGAGGATAAAGAGTATTTCTGGTATACCTATTCCAACAACACAGAAAGGTGTGAGAGCGATAATAGGGATGGCTTCTTATTGCCGTCAATGGATTATAAACTTTGCTTTAATTGTGAAACCAATGGTGGAATTAACAAAAAAGGATGCTGTGATGCCTTTGCAGTGGAATGAAGAATGTCAGAAAGCATTTGATTCGCTAAAAACCATTTTGAGTTCTGCTCCAGTTTTGGGCACACCGAATTATGAAAAGGTTTTTAAGCTATTTGTGCATGAGAACGAAGGATGCGCTTTGTCTGTCTTAACACAGGAACAAGGTGGAAGAAATAGGCCGTGCGGCTATTTTTCTTCTGCGCTGGACCCTGTAGCGCCTGCACTACCACCATGTTTGCGAGCTGTTGCAGCGGCCGCTGCGTCAGTGAAACAAACAGAAGGGATGGTTTTGGGGCACACCTTAATTTTGATGGTGCCACATGCCATAGACGTTCTACTCAATAGAACGCAGCTGCAGCACCTCACCTCTGCTAGATTGACTAGATATGAAATTGTATTGTTTGCGCCCCACATCCAAATTATGAGGTGTAGCGCTTTGAATACAGCAGAATTAATGCCAATGCCCGGGGAAAACAGTGGTGGGACTGAATTGCCTCCCCATAATTGCCTAATTGTTACTGAGGAAGAAACAAAAGGGAGAATTGATTTGAGTGACACACCACTAAAAGAACCAGAAGGGGAACTGTTTTGTGATGGCTCCTGTTTTAAACTACCTGACGGCACATCAACTGCCGCATATGCTGTTACGACATTAAAAAGCGTTGTGGAGGGTAAAATAATTCCTTATAACTCTGCCCAAGCAGCAGTGATAATTGCTTTAACAAAAGCTTGTGAAATTTCGGAGAACTTGAGCGCGAATAGCTATACTGATAGCCAGTATGCCTTTGGCGTAGTTCATTATTTTGGCCGATTATGGGCCGAGAGAGGTTTCTTAACATCCCATGGGGCTAGAATTCAACATGGCCCTCTGATTGTGCAATTACTGTCTGCACTTTCGTGTCCAAAGCACCTGGCAATAGTGAAATGCAAGGTGCATAAAAAGGTGACATGTAAAGTGGGAGAAGGAAACGCATTTGCAGACAAGATTGCGAAACAGACTGCCACTGATTTGAGTACAAAAATGTTGACAGTACAATCGGAGGAAGTGCCCTGCATGATAGAAAATGGAATTGTGACTGTTAAAGAAAAGCAGGTGGAAGCTACCGCTGATGAAATACAGGAAAGGGCCAATGGCTCTGCAGAACTGGATTTGGAGGGTTGTTGGGTGGACAAGAAAAGCGGGAATTGGATGTTGCCAAATGCGTATGTAAACACAATGGTTACAATGGCTCATAGTCCCACACACATCTGTGTGAAGAAAAGAGTCCAACATTTAGCCACAGTCTGGGAAAATCCACTTATAAAAAAGAATGCCGAAAGGCTGGTACAAAACTGCATTACATGCCTACAGCACAATGTGGGAAAGGGAACGGTGACTCCAACAGGAAGTTTTGGACCTCCCTCTATGCCCTTTGCAGTGATTCACTTTGACTTCATAGAAATGGAGAGATGCCAAAATCTGAAGTATGTTTTGGTGATCATATGTGCATTCAGCAATGGGTGGAAGCATATCCCTTGAAAGATTGCACAGCTATGAGCACGGCCAAAGTAATGCTAAAAGAGTATTTCTCTCGCTTTGGTCTGCCCCGTGTCATATGGTCGGACAATGGTCCGCACTTTGTAGGTGCAGTGATACTGCAGATTTGTGCAGGATTGCAGATCGATAAAAGATTCCATTGTTCGAGACATTCGAGTTCGGCCGGTCTTATTGAATGGCATAACGGAATCTTGAAGTCCAAAATCAGTAAGATCTGTGCAGGCAGCAAACTAAGTTGGGTAGATGCATTACCAATAACGTTACTGTGTATGCGAACGTCAGTGCAGGCCAGAACTGGGCTCTCCCCCTATGAAATCATAATGGGGAGACCGGCGAATGTGTGGTGCGCACATCAGTCGAAAAGAATGAGAGAGGTAGGATACCCTGTACTCAGCATTTATTGTAATTTGTTTGTAAAAAAACTGTGTTTGATTCATCAGCAGGTGCAGGAGGCATTACCAATGAGGTAAACTGGCCCAGGACATGCATTGGAGCCAGGAACCTGGGTATTAGTCAGAAACTACGAACGGAAAACATCACTGGCACCCAGGTGGCGTGGCCCGTATCAAATACTCCTGACCACGCAGACAGCGATAAGCGTGGATGGACACAAGGCGTGGATTCATGCCACGCACACCAAGAAAGTCCCATCGCCATTTGACACGTCAACTGATCGGGACAAAGACCAGAAAGAGATAGCAGCGGTTCCAGAAATGAAAAATGCCATTGCCAGTCCCTTGCCACAGAAACTGCCTGATCCTGAAACAAAGCCTGATGAGATTGCCATAAAAACGAAAGAGCAAAGAGTGCCTCAACGTTGTCCAGCAGATTCTGCATCTCTGCTGGCCGACATCAAGCGCATACCTCTGTGGCGCCCAGCATCTTCTGTTGTGCCACAGCCTGCATTGTCGCCTGGGCACCCATCATCATCTGCTATTGTGCCCCAGGCTGACTCCAAGCTCGAGACCGGAAGTGCACCCGCACTATTTGTTGATCACATGGTACCAGGAGCAAATCGGTACAACCTGCGGAGCAGAAAGAAGGAGTGATCACATTTTCATCTCTTGGTGAATTTCTTGCCTCTGTTTCTTATCTTCGGATGAAGTGGGAACCGGAGGCCTAGAGGAGGGTGGCGTAAAAGTTGTGCAATTTAGACAGCTCACGAAACGCAACTCCTTGGTGCTAAATCCATGTGTCAGGAACCCGAGTGAACAAGCGGGGCGCACGTGGTACAAAGGCAGCTGCTCTGAAACTATAGGACAATGTGAAAATTCACGAAGGACTTGCCAAATGAAAAAGCAATGCAGGAAGATAGCAAACTGGCATAAAAGATTGTAGGCATTGATTGAACTCTGTCAACATCCTGGGAAGCACATGAACAAGACAAGCACAGTAGGAGAAGAAGGAAGAGAAGAAATGTCGGAACCAGCAAATGCCCCCTCTTGCACCAATGCTGATAGAGAATTAAACGTAGTACATAGTATGGTAGAAAAAGGACATGGTAAAAAGAATTGTATGTTGGGTCTAACCATACTAATGTGTATAATGAGTATATTAGCCCCAATACTGACCATATCAGTATTATGGTACCTAGAAGAAACGCACCCTCTTGAAGTACTTTTGCCTATTATGAACATTTCCACAACGGAAAGCCCAGTCCATGTGATTTCCTATACCTTGTCCCCAATGGAAGAGAAACATAGGGAAGGATATGGGAACAACACATTGCTGTTAATGATGAATATGACACACTCAATCCTAAGAAAAAATAATTGTTGGGTTTGTGCCCACCTGCCGCAGCATGGTGGTCAGGGAATAGGATGGTATGTACAGCCCCTGCCCTTAACTTCTGCATTTTATGCTTCTCTGAGTGCCCTATATTATGGGAAATGGAACGAAAGTGAAACTGGTCAACTAGATAAAACAAATATAAATGAATTTGAGGAAGTGATTATGAAACCGGTGGGTTGCTCCATGTTCCACAAAAGACGATTAATTACTCCAGCAATAATGCCACAGGATAGATTGTCTGTACCTTACAAAACTTCTGTGATCACGTTCCACATGAACCCACAGGGGAATAAGGATGCGGAACCCCTTCATATACAGTGAATTATAACCCTCATTCTGTCCCATTCTGTTTAAAGAAAAAGGGTTCTTTCCAGGTAGGAAAATGTACCAGATGCAGAAATATAGCATTCCTTGATAAAGAAGTGGAACCAATATATGTGGGAGATCCTGTGTATTTCATATGTGGAGAAAAAAGCATATCCTTGGTTACCTAGGAACTGGGGAGGCACGTGTTATTTGGGATTTCTGTTTCCTGGGGTGTTTCTTTTAAAAACATCAGACATAACCAAATTGACCAGGTCACGACTTCGCTGTAATATTGAAGATGGGTTGATTGTAGGGAACATAGCAAAATCATTCATACCATTTTGGGGCCAGGCGATAAACTCTTATAACATAAGACGACTGTCTAGGATATTGGAAGAAACAATAAATGGAACCACTGATATATTATATAATATGACTCTCGAGGAAAAAGGAATTAGATTAATGTCACTGCAAAATAGAATGGCCCTTTATATAATCTTAGTTGATCGCGGCGGTGTTTGCAAAATCGTGGGATCAGCGTGTTGCGTATTTGTGAGTGACTCCTCCCCCACGATTTTTGAGGTGATAAGAAAATTGCATGTGTTAAGCTCTGATCTCCACCCGCCTGAAGGTGGCTGGGAATTGAACATAACTCCTTGTTCTGGGAAGTGTTGCGATCCTGGGGATGGAAGCTATTTGCAATCCTAGTAGCAATCCTTGGAATATTTGTGACATGTTGTTGTTGCATACATTGTCTTCCCATAGTATGTACTGAAATCAGCGAAGAGTGTGTACAAATGATGAAATGAAAAAACATTACTAAATCAAGCACTCGCCACAGTAACGAATCTGAAACCATTAAAGAATTCATGGCAATTGATATTGATAATAATAACAAGGAGACAACAAGTGTACATGAGTCCGAATTTGAATCAGATTCCGAATCTAATCCAAATACTTGGTCGGAGGAGGATGCAATGTATGGATGAGACGTTTGGCTTACGGCCAAGAGGAGGGTTTGTCAATCCAGAAAAACCAAACACCCCTTGAGGGCACGGAAATGAATGATAATTGGTTGGCCGAAGACCAACCGCCTCATTTACAGTGTTAACAATATATATTCATTAGTTATTACGTAGCTATTAGTTCAACTAGTTCAACTAGAGTGAGGCCATTTTAAGATGACCAGAATCGCCATTTTGTTTTCTCTCTCTGCTCTCTCTAACGTTGCCACTTTGCCTCATGTAAAACTGCTTTGCTGTAGATATTATTTCACTTCAATGGTCCAAGGCTAAGAAACATGTTGAAACATTGAAACATTACACTGGAGAGCCAGACAGAAATGCCCAATTCCCTCCCTCCCATATCCTTGAAGACAGGGAGCAAGGCATTTAATCAGTACACGAATGCCAGCGAGTCTCCTGAAAGAATAGCAATGTACGAAACTAGCATTTAAAGAGTTGAATTATGATCTTCTTTGCGGCCCCCCTTTCTGAGACCAGTGAGGCCCCGGAGAGCAGGCTGACCTCTAGAGCGAGAATCAAAACTAAGAGATAGTGAGGTCTGGTATGTGTCAGTCTCCTACGCGCAGCTTGCCCATGAAAAACAGAAACGCTGTGTTCTTGCAAATTAAGAATGGTGTCTGTAAAATTGAAGATTGCAAACCGTTACTAAATATGGTGGTCTAAGGTGTCATATTTGTCATACTGGTCAATCATCGCCTCTAATTCAAAGGGAAATGAGTCATACTGTGTCATTGCTGATTGTAAGGTGCTCGGTTTGTATATATGTAACTGATGTACGTTTCACTCTCTCTTGCATCCCCCGAGGTCTGGTAGACACACGTCGCGGGGCATGGGACCATTGGGCCAACTGGGGCTTCTTTGTATTGCAATAAACCCTAGATTTTGGGAACGGAACCTCGTGTCTGGTGTATCTATTCGAGTGTGGTGACTCTGCCTTGTTTCCACATCTGAGGGTCCCTCAGGGGCCCCTTTCAACATGTGATCAACGTTGTTTGAGTACAGGGGTGCATATTTTAAATTCTGCCTCTGAGCGGCAGAGACTTTTCTGTCACTGCCACTGGCATATGTGCATCTGTGACCCTTGCGCCTGCTTGTGGCTACGGGCAGAGCAGGCACTGCCACTCAGGATACTGATGCAGCAGACCACAGATACATACTGTGCTTTGGGCATGGTGCTGTTGAAAGGGGAATCTAATCAGCAGATTATCCTTTTTGAGATGGAGCTACATGCATCATTTTATTATTGAATAAAAATCAAAAAGGCGGGGCAGTGCACCCTTGTTAGATGACAGTTCCTCACTGTGTCAGCCAGGGAATGAAAGAGGCAAGGCAGCACATTCCATATTTAGCAAGCAGGTAGAATGTGAGAGAAGAGCAGGAGAGCAGAGGTCAATGGACATAAAATAAGAAATTAAAAGAAAGGAAAAAAGTGAGTGGATTATCCCGCATGGCTCGGCTGGCAGCACAGAAGCATAGCAGAGATCTGGGGGAAATATACTTAGTGTTCACAAGCCACAACATCGAATACCATGTGCCACTCATTTTAAGTTGATCAATACGCTATGTCTTCTTCAACATTCAGTTGTGAAGCTTGCTGACTGACCATGCAACGTAGGATACTTTCTTCCATCTCATTTCTTCAACACGTATTTCAGTCCCCCTTTCCTCCATTCATGTGTAATGCGTTGCAGCTCACAAGTCCCTGTTTTCTGATCATGTATACAATGCCACGTCTTTTTAATTAGAGAATGGATTGTATACAGGAGATGAAGTTCTAAAATGAGTCAACACCATAGGATAGGAACTAGCGTTTCAATATCCTGATGTCCTTATGTCCCTTCTCCTTACTCCCAGATCCTTGCATCTTTGGAAACATGAATGAGTGAATATACGCAAAATAGTATAGGAATGTGGTGCGCCAAATCAAGTAGTTGAATGGTAGAATATTCTCTTGCTGAGCTTTTATTGCCAAACAACTAGTTCTGTTGAATTCCACATTTAGGAAGGCTCATCTGAACCAGCCTCTAATGAGATATGCCCTTTTTAAAGTTGTTTACTATTTACAAACATTCTAAGAATCAGGCAGGCTGACTATGGTTCATGTTATGCATGTACAGCATGCGCAATGTATCTATATCAAAATTCGGAAGAATTATTGGGGGCGCGGGGGTACAGAGTACGCACGAATGTCACACTGGTAGTTTGGGTTCCATTTCGTATTGATGATTTTGCAGTTGAATCTACGGAAATATAGTAGAGCTTAAGAGGTGGAAACAAACGGGGCCGTACCGTCTGCTGTGCCTCCATAAACATGGGCGCAATGATTAGTAAATGGCAAAAAGAATGTTGTCAAGGAGGATGCTTAATGCTATTACAGTGACACACAAAGGACTTAAAATGTCGTTGGCTCACTTTCAAAAATGGCTGCATCGAAAAATTAGTAAACATTAGCAACATTAGTACCATCGCCCTATGGCCTATTAAATCACTTTAAGCAGCATCCTAAATAGATTGTGAGTCCCGCACAGCTTCATGCTGCCACGTGGAGGACAAACAGAGGAGGATTTCACCTCAGATAAATAAAGAAGTTGGATCTCTTTCAAGACATTTAAGGTGTATAACACACACTGCCTTTGAACACCTGGAAACATATGACACCATATTCCTGCAAACGCCCTTAATTAATTTCCCTAAACACATACAATTCGGTAACACAAAGCTATATCTATGAACAGGGCTGGACTGGGAACTAAATGAGGCCCTGGAAATAATTACTGGGGACCAAAAGAGGCCCTGGAAATAAAGTTCAAAGTGGTCCTATATGACACATTTTCAGCAAGCCCAATGCTTTTCATATGAGAAAATTTGGAAATACCACAGAAAAGAGGACCAGGGTGCAGAGGCCCACCGGGAAATCTTCAGAGTTCCCTAAAGGCCAGTCCACCCCTGTCCATGAATATGTCAAATTAACTTTCATCAGATATTTGCAGAAAAATGGTGGCAGTTGTATGGGGAAAGGAAAGAAGAACGGTTGGGGTAACAGGGACGTCTAGGCCAGTTATCAGGCACTAAGTAAATTATGAATGCTCTTGCAGACATGCCATGGGAGGACTGGAAAAGTCAGTACTTGCTAGGAAAGGGGCATGGCATAATTTGAACATCTGGATCGTTGTTTTTCCCAAGATTTCCCCCTCAGGGATATATGGGAATCTGTTCCTGCAGCTGAACACGGTGGTGATTGACTGGCGGACTGACTGCAGTGGTGGGGACAGTGAGCTTGCTTTGCCTTTCAAAGACATTTTATAATGTGGGAGCCATTGAAGGTCTGTAATCAAGTGTCATAACATGATATGATATGCTAGGATATGGCATTTATAAAGCGCCTATACACAAGTGTTTCAAGGCGCGATGAGGCAAGGGAGGGGGGACAGAGGGAAGACAAAGACAACGATCTTAATAGACCAGGTGACATTGAGATTGCACAAGTGCAGGGGGGGGGGGGGAAGGGAAAAGTGCAGGGGGACTGCAGGGGAGGTGGGAAAGGGAAAAGTGCAGAGTGTTAATGAGGGTATGACATACCTGTGGCTCGATTATGCAAGAGAGTTAAAGCACAGGTTTAGGAGTATTACTGTGAATTAGTATCTGTGAGTCACTCTACAGCCAGTGAGATGGATCGGAATACAGGCTTTTCTGTTGTTGCCTTGCATTTCCCGGCCCAAGCACCAAAAGCATGCTGTTTGGAGACCACGCGTCTGTTTGTTGTATGAAGGTGTCACAGCATCCCCCTGGCCTCAGGCACACCCTTTATGGTGCATTTGTCCCTTGAACCACCTGGGCACTCCATGATGGCTGCCCTGCGCGGCACACAACAACAGCTGTTCCAGCAGGCCCTGTTCTCTCGGGAAGATCACACATAGGTCCGGGTGATGCCTTCTTCCATTCAGCCGCCAGAGCCAGAAGACGATTGCCAGCCCCACTCAAAGGGCCTCCATCTAAGGGCCCTGTCTGATGCTGTCCGAGCCTGGAGAAGCCTTGTCCCCTCCACTCCGTTCATTGTCCACCCACCAACCCACCGGCATCTCTCTATTGGATCCGTCCTTTAGCCGTGCCATTATACCTCATCAATGCCCACCATTTAGGTAAGAGTGCCTCTGTATGCATGCATTCTAAAATGATGCATACCATCTTCCAGTTCCTCTCAGTGTGCCTCTAACCCCCTGTATGTCCTTTCGATTGCATTCCTCCCACACTCCCCTTGTGACTCTCTCACTTGCACCTCACAGGCTGCCTCTGGCCCTCCAACATCCCTTCGTTCTGGCTCCGTTCTGGCGACTTCATTGGGTTACCATCATGGAACACCCTTCCTGTGATACACATGTATGCTATGCCTGGACATTCAACTAGCAATGATTTTACTTCCCTGACCCCTTCCTGTGATACACATGTATGCTATACCTGGACACTCAAACCTCAATGAATTGGCATCGCCTTGCTGTGTTTATTGCCTAGCCCTGCCACCCTTCTCTCCCCCTCCCTTTTCCTTTCTTATCTCTACATAAACGCTACCTGGCACTTACGAATGTCTCTTCTGTTCATGTTACCCTCCCCTCACCCCTCTCCTCTCTCCTCGCTCTATGTATAGCTCTTGTCATTATTGTAACGACCATCAGGCACGTAAAGTAAGTGTTTGTCATATGTTCTATACAGTTAGTTTCTTCCTGTTCTGTGTTGTACTTCTGAACGCATAGCTCTTGCCGATTCAGGATTCCCAATGTGTATTATGAATGTTAACTTGTTTTTTTCATCCTCCTTCCCTTCCTTGAGTTGAAGCGCTTTGAAACGCTTGTTTTAGTGTATAGACGCTATATAAATGACCAATTAATCAATAAATAAATAAACATTTGTTGTTATGTGCCCTCCAGAGAGGCTGCTGATTCGCAATGTAACAGACAAAAGCTTGAATATTATGAAAGGTGCTATTTAATTCAAAACAAATCAACGGGATGATATCTATTTTGCAAAATAGAAATTGTGTTGCACCCAGTAATTATGAAGGCAATTGAAAATGCAATAAAATAATGTGTTTTAGCTTACACTATTATATGTGTTAAAATCTAGTAATATAAATTGAAACTTAAAAGAGAATGAATACAATCACTATGAAAAGGGGCTATCGTGCTGACAATTAATTAGTTCTACACATTATTATTCATATTATCAATAATGTTTAAATACGTATATGAATCATTATTACTGCTAATATTACTCGTACAATGCTAACATGCATTTTTAAATATGTTAATGTACAGTATATGTTACTTATTGTATTTGTATTAACACCATAAGTAACATTATTATGAATATAAGAACATATACCACTGGGCCACAACGATTACAGCAAAACATATTGTTTTGCATTAAGTTCCAGAGAAATATAAGTGTCAACTATATTGCCCGTTTTGATGTCATGATTATGGGAACTTTCATATGTATCCATGCAATGTAAAATGACGGAGAACATCCTAAGGGATTGATTGTTAATGAGCTGTAATTCATTAATAGATTTCTGCATTAATGCATTTATGATAATCATTCAGATGAAGGTGTGATTAGCTTGTTTTCTAAAACATACCTCCAAAGAAAGGCAAACAAAACACTGAAAGATTCTGCGTTGCCAAGACACGAAAGCTTCTGAATTGTGTTAAAACCTTCACTAAAGAGAAGAAAAAGCAAAGGTGAACTCTATGAAAGATGATTTAGCTGTGAAGCATGAGCAGTGTCATAAAGAAGAAAAAAACGTCAGCTTCGAACTGAAAAAGCAATTATAATTATAATTGTTTTAAAAATATATATTTTTAATAACGCGCTCAATACCAAACAGGTTTCTAAGCACGGACTCTGGATTCGCTGCCAAGACGAGCGCTTTGCCACTGAGCTGTACTACACGCAATGGTGTCTGGTGGTCTCCAATCCATCTCTATCCTCCTGACTTACAAAATAAAGGACATGCTAGCTTTACAGAATTCCTTCAAATAATCAAGCCAGAACTAGAAGAAAGAAAGAAAGAAAGAAAGAAAGAAAGAAAGAAAGAAAGAAAGAAAGAAAGAAAGAAAGAAAGAAAGAAAGAAAGACAGAGAGAAAGAAAGAGAGAAAGAAAGAAAGAGAGAAAGAAAGAGAGAAAGAAGAAAGAAAGAAAGAAAGAAAGAAAGAAAGAAAGAAAGAAAGAAAGAAAGAAAGAAAGAAAGAAAGAAAGGCATATGGAAGATGGCTGACGATTTACATTGCTTAAAATATATAGCCGACAATTGTGAGGAATAACGGCCGTTAGCTGCTCACACTGCACATTGTGAACACTGAACAGTGCTAGCAAGGGTGGCAGGCTACTTTTAAGTTGCTGGTATTTCCTCCGTCAACAGGCAACGTGGGTATTGGGACCTAGCCAAAGAACCTAGGGAAAGGGTGTTCTCAATTTTCAAACCGAGTGCTTGGTGAAAAAAGAAACCTAGGCCAGATCACATACACTCGTTGTTTAGGTGCAATTATTTCTGCTTGGTGGTAAATCAGCAGGAGTGCACACTTTGAACTGTACCGCGTAGCATTTATGTTTTGGGGGTTTTGTTTGCACAGAAGTAATTTTCCATCGATTAGAAAGAAAGGCGATTAAGCCGAATATAGGTGACATGCACATGGACAAAAAGGGAAGTTTGCCACTGGTTTGTGGTCCAGGGCTCAGTATGTATTGATGGCTCCAGGTAAACAATAAGAAAGATCACGCTTTTTGACAATAACTAGTAACAAGCATTGGAAATGCCAAGCATTTTGCATTGTGTGTAGTCATGGGAAAGCACGTAGTGGTAGTGTCTGGTCATCGATGGTAGCAGCTGCAGTATGGTGCATTAACTTGGGCATATAACAGAACTGCCTGGCAAATGCTGAACACTTCTCACCAAGCTAAGAATGTCGGGTATGTCAAGGCTTGTTTTTAACAGGACTTCTGTGAAGGGCACGCAGAGGGCTTTTACATCGAGGGGCTGACATATGACCTGGTCAAGACATTTTCATTACACCAGTAGCTTGTTTAATGCACCAATTAAGTACACCCAGAAGACTGATTTGAAGAAAAAAAAAACACTGGCAGGCACTTTGAGCACAAAGTTGGATGGTAATGATTGACAAAGTTAGCTCAAAGAGATTCCAGTATGATGTGTTTTGAACGAGGAAGGGCAGGAAGTGGATGGGAATGACCATAGGGATATGCATGTCCATGGGCATTCAACGGGTGGGTAACGCCTACAACCCGTGTTCTTCCTCATATACCATTTCCCCCTAACTGAACTCTAATTCAATAGTTTCAGCTAATAGGTAGTGCTACAAGCCAATAAGAAAATGCCCGGAAAACTCATCCTGGACCTTAAATTTAGGGATCCCACCTGGTTTTCTTTAAGACCAAAATGATATGCTAGAGAAGACAGGCAGTCTAGCATACGGATTTGTGGGAGTGAGTTTGAGGCGAGATGCTGGGTAAGAGAGAGATTTGATTTGGTGGCTTGAGCCTAGAGAACCTCGGAGTTTGAACCTAGAGAAAGATAGTGGATGGGACACAGGATGGGAGGAACATACTTAGCACCGTAATCCAGCTTTGGAGCACACTCACAGGTCACTTAGAGAGTCCACACACAGCTTCCAAGTAGGGAGCTATCACAGGGCTCTAAGAACCAAGAAGAAAACCATTCCATAAACTGTAGGAACTGGGACTAAAAACTTGATAAAGCAAATGCAGATAACTGTTGGAAATAGGGTGCAGGAATACCCCTAAAACAGAGGGATTTGAGATAAATAACTATTGTGTGGATTTTCTGGGAGTCATCCATCTGTCAGGTTGTGGTTGCTCCAACGCAGAAGCAGCACAAACTCCTACCTCCCTTTGAGGGTCTTGGTACCTGCACAAGCAGTAACACAGGGCACCATAACCCCCATTGGGAAATAGGGTTAGGGTCCATGGATTGGATGGGTAGAGGGAAGCAGGATCACCAGAAATAGGGTTAGGGAATAGTAATGGCTAGTGTGGGAGGTTCTAGGGTAAACATGCTCCTTGGCTCTTCAGGTTTGATTGCTAACCTGCACACTTTGACTCTTTAGTTTACTATGATGGCTTGCACGCCTTGGCTACATGCTAGTTGCACTCTCTCACACGGATTTCACACTCACACTTTTTGAGTGGGCAGACTGTCACTCAGTTGTTTGTTTGCCTCATTGAGTTATTGCCTCCACAACACTAGCACACTTCTTGAATTACTTAGGAGTTGGTGTAGAAAGGATAAGGTAGCAGAGAATACTTTGTATGGTTTCAGGGAAAAGCAATGATGGAAAGAATGCAGCACAGAAATAAACTGGTATGGTTTCAACAAGAGATAATATAATCACTTTTTCTTTTGAGAATCCACTCTCCACCTATGCAATATAAAGAGATGGAAATGAGAGCACACAGTTTTCAGGAATACAATCAAAAGCAGTTCAGTTCCCCCCTAACAAACTTAGAGCAACCAATATGCTTTTAAACAGTCAAAAATACTTTTAAATGTGAGTTGCAATGAAGTGAAAAATATGCTAAAAATGATTTTAATTCCCTATAGGAGATTCAGGGTATGTGACAGCTACTTTGAATTAGTTCAGGTCAACACTAGCAATGATTCATGAGGGATTATCAGGTTGAAAACGAATTTCAGCAATGGAAGCAAAAGACAGCTACTTTTGACAGGTGAAGAAGTTTGAATCAAATTGCTATTCGCAGCACTTTTTCCGAGTTCCGTCGAGCGCGATTACGGAAAAACTATAAGTAGTTTTGAGCTTGTTGGAAAGCTTATGCTCTTAGCTTTAAAATGAAAGTTAAATCTCGTTCCTAGCACGTATGGTTCAAAAGATACGGACGATTTTGTGGAGGTAGAGTTCAGAAATGAAATAATGATTCAGAATGGCAAATGACACTTTCAGGTTTGAAATCACAGAATGGACACACGATTTCTATGCAGTTCTAAATAGGTGGAATGGTTTGAATTAGATTATTTTAAACTAAGAGATTGGTTTTGCACAGCTCGGCTGGATACTCACTCCTAATTATCAAGGAATGGGCCTCGTCACAGATCTGGTAACTAGGTTTAGCTGCGGTTCTCTCTGCTCTGCTGGTCTGGATCTCTGGTTCTGGCAAAGGTTCTGGCACTGCACAGCGGTCTGGTCTGGTCTCTGGTTTTGGCAAAAGTTCTTTGCACAGCACAGCGGTCTGGTCTGGTCGGTCTGGATACAGCTCTGCTTTCTGGGTCTGGCACAGGGTTCTAGGCCAGAATCAAACAGCTCGCCCGGCTGTTGAATAGTTTGGTTAGGTTGCTGGATTCTGAGGCCTCTGAAGGATTCAGCTTGTGGACTAGGCCTCTCTGCTACAAGTTCTGAAGTCTGGATTCTAAGTTCTGGAGTCATCTCCTTTTGTCCTCCGACACAACAGCATGCGGATTAGTGCCCCCCGGTGCCCGATCTCATGCAGTTTGGGTATTGTTTCAACATTATTGCGCTATGTGAGATGAGCCAGCACTTATCTGCATTGAAGCAGGCCTGGAGAAGGTTGCTACAGGTGGAGACGCGGTCCCGCAATGAGTTTGCCTGCTGGGGAGAGATCCGTGGGGCGTCTGTGCAGGAGAAATCTCGAGCATGAACAAGCGTTAGGTGTGCACGCACGCGCAAAAATCTGGGCATTGACCTGGGCATTCCCTGGAGAGTTTGCAGGCTTTGTGGGCTCTGCAAGCCTGGCCCTGGGACCGCTGGGTTTTGTAGTTCCCCCGGATTTGGGACTTTCCATGGTCCTGCTGGATTGGGCTGGCAGTGTCTTACTGGTGCACCTGCAAGACGGGAAGATGTGTCATCTCCCATGAGACTTGCCCCCATACAGACCCCCAATCATGCCTCCCTCTGTATGCACTATAGCCTGCTTCATGCCTCCCTCCCCATGCTTACAGAGAACTGGCCAAATGTTGTTTTGAACCCTTCAATTCCAAAAAAGACAGTTTATTTTGGTTTGTTGTTCTCTGAGAACTACCCCATTGTTGAGAATAACCATCAGTTTTGTTCATAACATACTTCTTGATGTTGGCCAAGCCTGTACACATTTAAACATATAATCTTTCGTAAGATTATACTCTGGTCTTACTCATTTTTTTATCAATGTTCAATCTGTGCCATATGGTGTCATCAATGTGCTTGGCAGAAATACACTCTGTAGGCCATGCAACAACAGATTGAATTCAGGCCAGTTCGGGAAATACAAACTCTGTTGTACCACTTGAATTGGAATGGAGTCATACAAAGCCCTTCATAGTCCCAACCCTGCCACTGTTTGAACTTCATTCACCAGAATCCCAGGGTCTGCCTGCACTGAAAAAAGATAAGAAGAAAAGGTGATGTGAGATCATTGGAATGTGTCCTTGGAACCAAGAGTAAGGGCCAAATGGATTCCAGCACTTGTCTTCATCTTAACTTCGAAGCTAGGATGCCTTAAGGCGCATTACTAGCCGTTGTGCTAGTAAAAACAAGCTGCACGAGGAATGCCCACAACACACCCCCACAAAAACCAAAAAACAAGCTGAAGGCCAAACCAGCAAAAGCTTCTGCGTCCACCCCTGAACACCATCCAGCACCCCTGTGAGAAGGCGTGCCCTCCCCGCAAGCCCAGGCTGCACCCCAGCTAAATCGTGCGCCTCACTTTGCAAGCCCAGGGTGCACCCCTGTGAATTTGTGGTCCCTCCCTCCCAAAGCCAGACTTCACCCCTGAAAAAACATGGGCTCTCCCTTGCAAAGCCAGACTGTACCACAGAAAAATTGTGCATCTCATCTTGCAAGCCCAGGCTCAAAATCCGCACTTGACCTCGCAAGCCCAGACTGCACCCCAGCAAAATTGCGTGCCTCACCTTGCAAAACCAGACTGCATGACTGTGAAAACGCGGGTCCTCCCTCGTAAATCCAGGCTGCACCCCAGCAAAATCGTGCACCTCAACTTGCAAGCCCAGGCTGCACCCCTGTGAAAATGCAGGGCCTCCATCGCAAAGCAAGACTGCACACCAGTGAAATCATGCACCTCACAAGCCAGGCTGCCCCGCTGCAAAAACGGGGGCCTTCCCTTGCAAGCCCAGGCTGCGCCCTCCAGACTGGACACCACCTCCATCCCCCTCCAGTCTACACCAACCCCCAGCCCCCCTCACCAGTGACATACCCCCAGGTGTCCCCTCCAGTCTGGACACCAACCCATAGCCCCCCTCACATGTGACACCCCCCTAGGCAGCCCCCTCCAGCCTGGACAACACTCCCAGCTCCCTCCACCTTTGACATCCCCCCAGGCATCCTCCTCCAGACTGGACACAACCCCCCGAGTGCCCCTCACCTGGAACACCCCAGGCAGATCCCTCCAGACTGGACACCATCCCCTAGCCCCCTCCAGTCTGGACACCATGCTCCACCCCCCTCACCTGTGAGACCCCTCCATGAAGCCCCCTGACAGTCTCCCACAATACCAGTGCAATGTATGTCTGCAGCTCCATGCTCTGCCAGCACCATTAAGTGGAACACCAATATGTCCACCGCAAACATGATCAACAGGAAGCACCGGAGATTCATCCAGGACTCAAGCATCTGCTGACACACCCTTCATGACCATTACCAACCCATCCCATACACATGTGACAAGTTAATGCAATGACAAGTGGCATGGGCATGTTGGTCATGGCACATTGCCAAGGCATCAAAGCACACTAACTGAATGTGTGCCACGACATAAGTAACCTACTAATAAGTATCAGGCTGTTGGGTATTTTGTGTAGATTTGGGACCTAGCAGTATTTTCTTACCGCCAAAAATAAAAATAGTTTAGTAATAACCACTCCTTGTATTTTGATTGGGTTTGGTATTATAGTGGTATAGTGGCTATGCATTATTTCAGTACACAGATACATTTGGTTGGTATACATTTCGTTGTGGTGTAGTGATGAACATAATTTCTTATTTTATTTGTGGCCCCAACATACAAAACCCCTTTCTTTTGTTTAGACTGTTCTTGTGATCTCTAGAGGCCTCAGGCTTCTACATTATTCAATAACACCACATTTTCATATGGAGTGCCACTTATGGCTGTTATCACTGATTTATCTACACCAGTGAGCTATGCTTCCATAAAGTATTCACAATAACATGTGGTATTAGCACTAATTTATTTACATTAGTGAGATTATGTTTCCATGGAGTATTCACAATAACATGTGGTATTATCACTAATTTATTTACATTAGTGAGATTATATTTCCAGAGGCCTCTCTCTCTGCTGACTCATGCACGTCCAGCAGACTATTGTGTTATGTTCCACTCAGAAGACACACACATACATATACACTGAGTGGAACCACACACACAGCTATTTATAATTGCTCATAACATTACTTTATCTACATAGGCAGTTTGGCACATATATTACCTAATAACCTCCTCTTTTATTATGTGATATGGGCTAAATGCACCAGAGAAAGACAGAAGCAAAAAAAAAAAGAAACTTTACACAGGTTGTGATTTATACCAGTTTCATTTCAAAATCATACATTACCAGCTTTTCTAGGCAGTCTTTTCTAGAATAAACAGAAGAGAAACAATTGCAAAAATACAAGGCATTTCATTAAATTATTTGCAACAATAAAAAAAACAGTACATCAACTGACTTGCGTTTAGATGGCAACATTAGAATGTGGCATTTAAACACGGTGACTCCCCAGTAGTGACTATCGCTACACTGCCTGCCTAATAATAAATCATTTGTCCGTTACAGCAAACTCACTCCATTCGTATATTTACCAGCTATTTGTAGCTCTCCCATACGCGATCTCCTGGCCGGTCGCCTCCGATAAGTGGCTCAGGGTCTTCTTTTTAAAGCACCCAGCGAGAACATGCAGTTCCAATCTGCAATCATTTGTTCTCAAGCCGGTGCTAATTGACTGGACACTCCAGTCTCCGAAGGTCATCAGTGCACTGGAACTATGCTTTCCACAAGTCCAGCCAGGCGACCCCACAGCAACTCCAGCCAAGTCTTCACTGAAGCTCTGCAAAATGTCCACTGCCTTTCTCCCTCCCCGAGATGCTCCAAGAAACTTCTGTTACAGCCCCTAAAGTGACGTATACCCAATCAAAGTCCATCATGTCATACCCTCCTTCTTCAAACAGTAGCTCACTTTTACAGTAAGAAACTGTATCAACTGATTTCCTGCTATTCAAATTTTTGCTTCCTGCAAAGACCGTGGATAGAGCAAAGAGAGAAGAAAAACAAATCTGCACACCCGTTTAAAATGAATCTCAGCCTGCCTCATTTTGTACATGGAGAACACATTATAATATTAAGAAGTTAGAATCGTGTTATTATTTGTTAATTACATTGATTAATTAAGTATCTAATGTGTCTCCTGCAATAGAGGCATTTCAGGTGAGAAAGGAAAAAAAAGTGGGGTGTTTTAAACTAATTATTGAGAACAAATGATGTGTTTTTACAATGTGTAACCTGTCTTCATTTACATGTCCATATGTTACACTGGCAACACATGACTTGCTGTACCACATTATAGTAATACATTTATCCCATGCAGTCGTGCTGCGCTCCCAAAACACGCTAAATAATATTACATATCCCCTACTTTTTCTGAGAATTTGGCCATGGTCCAAGCCACAATTGGAAGAAACCCAACTTGCTCTCTTTCTTCTTTTAAAATGTATCCGTATTGGGATATCTTTCTTTCCCCGTTGTATCTACTAACATGATCAACATCTTCATCTTCACTGAAAAAAAGATCAACCATCCGCCCATCATTAGCACCAGGACAGCTAAACCCACTATAGAGCGTTCCCCCGAGGTTTCCCCAATTACATTTTTCCACTTCTATTATACCCAAGTTACTAACTGTAATATTGTTCTTTCTTAGATTCATTTTCACTACATGCTTCTCTTTATGATTCAATAAGAACTCCAGATCCGGATCTATTGGAAATACATCCCTTTGAAAAAATTCCATATTTTCTACTTGGCTTTCCCAAATGTAATTCGTAACATGAAATAATGTTAATCCTCCAATCGACACAATTGTGTCCTTTGGAACCTGTTAGTAAAATACATTATATTTCACCTGTTTGACCACAAATGTTCCATGATTCAAGTGTACTACTGTCAAGTTTTTTTTAAACAGGTGCTGACCAACCTTTTACCTTTGACCATCTTAGCTTGTGCCAATTCCTCACTCCCCATATTGCTAATAATTACTTCACATCCTTCTGATATACTTGGGTCAGATTTCAAACCACAAATAGCGTCTGTAGTATCAGGAATAAACGGTTTACCTGGGCACATATAAGTTTGTTCTTTAAATTTGACACACATTTCCAAATTTGGTATCAATTAAACCTCAGGCTCCCATGACTGAAATGCCACCACTTCTGGAGTCTTAATCTTAATAAATGTGTCCTCTTGCCAAAATCCCACATTGTGTACCCACTTGGTTTGATAAATGAGTTCAGGAGCTACATTTGGGATGCATAGTAAAAACCCTATTTCCAATCTTTCCAAGTCCACATATAATGGCATGCATTACCCATTTCAAATGCAATTTTTACCTGTACCACATCAATCTCCCTCCTGGTCAACCTTTCTATCATTTGATGAATAATATCCTGTGAAACAAAGTACAATGGTATATGTCCTTGAATCAATTGTGAAATTGCAGTTTGAACTTCTCTCATATAATTCGTTAACAGTCTATCAACAGTCGCTCGTTGCATTACATCCACTTGTTCATTCAATATGACCGCAGATTCATTTATGAACCTTACTTGTTTATCTAATCTGCCTCTAATCCCATCTAATGTTTTTTGTATTGTTTCCAGGTCAACACTCAGTTGTTGTGCTTTAGTAATCAGCATCCCTACTGAAATGGCATTGGCTATTGATATTGTGGTACCTATTATGGCTCCAACTATAGACATTACCAATGAGATCACAAGCATCACTGCTCCTCTTTTTCCTCTCCTCTTATTAATGTCTGCTGAATTCACAAATGTTTTCTCCAATTGCATTAATATATCTCTTATTGACTACTTAGTGTCCTCTTTTCTTAGTTCCAGCCACTCTTTAGTCTGCTCAGCTTTAATTCCAGTATTGTTAAAATGTTTTTCTATCAGAGTATCAGGATTCAATGGTATGTAAATGTTCTGGAAAATCATCCTTCTATCACTCATGATGAATCCTGGTGCTTCTTCTACCGCAATACCAGATGCTGGTCCATGCTCAATGACAACCTGTGCTTCTAAATTTTTGAAGTTCCCTCCGAATATCATCATAATTATCCATATTGTTGGCGTCATCATCAATGCTGATTGCTTTGCAGCCTTGGTCTTCGCTCCCTTCCGTGGCTTCTCTGGAATCCGTCCGCGTGGCTCCAGGACTCCATCTTACTCCCGTGTCCTCCGGTCCCGTAACCTCCAAGCCAAAATGTGTTAATATTTTAAATCAAATAGAAAAGAAACAAATTAAGTACTTAGCACAATACTAACTTCACCCTTTTTCCAAAAATAAAATTATATATATATCCATGCACTTCATAAATCATTTTGCCCTCTTCCTCTCGCTTTCTGAAATTAAGCACATGTTAAAGAGAAAACAAACATACATAAAATAGCATTCAACATTTAATACATTTTAATTTTGCAAACCAGCTCCATTAATTTCAGCTTCCATTTCTTTTTTTTTATATATATATATAAACATATGTCACAGTGTTTGTGTTCCATTATAATAATCAATCACCCCTATTGTATTTCTCTGCTACTGTCTGTCCAATAGACTCATTTATTTTCTTTCATGTATTCAAGTGACTTTATCTGTTTCTACATGCTCAATCCTTTTAACCTCATGTCTGGGGTGCCATGGTTTACTTTGATTTTCATGAACAAACTGTTCTGTTGCTGTTTCACCTTCAGTTTTCAAAATTTTGTACACTACGGTAGATATCTTATCTATAATTCGAAATGGCCCCTGCCAGGCTGCCAAAAATTTGGAATTTTTCTGTTTACTTTTTCCAAAATTAAATTTATACACTTGATCGCCCATACAATACTCTTTCACTGATGTCTTTTTATCATAATATGACTTTGCACTGTCAGCAGCTCTCTCTAGATTTCTCTGTACAAAAGCAAATGCATGTTGTAAATGCTCCCTCAGTTCATCAATGTATTCATGAACTGTGGATGCGCTCACAAGTGTCTGCTCAGGTGTTCTGTATTGCAGGTGTTGTGGTAACACCACTTTCCTACCTGTCAAAACCTCATGGGGGCTAACACCTGTTGCTTTGGCAGGAGTTGATCTGATTGCCATTAAAACCAAAGGTAAACGTAAATCCCAGGTGGAACCTGCTTCTGCCACAAATTTCTTTAATATGTCCACAACAGACCTATTACTGCATTCAACTCCACCCGAAGAAGCCGCCCAATATACAATATGTAATTTTCTTTTCACACCCAGTATTTGCCATACCTTACTCATTAGAGCACTTGTGAAATGACTTCCTCTGTCTGATTCTATTCTTTGTGGCAACTCAAACCTTGAAAACACATGATTCACCAGTAATGTGGCTGCTGTTTGCGCACTACAATCTGGTGCAGGAATACACTCAATCCATTTCAACATCAAACACACCACACTTAAAGAGTTAGGCCTCTTTTCATTAATGGAGCTCTATGCATTGGTGAAGCAGGTATAAATTGGGTGCACACTAGACATCCTCTAGTATATCATTCCACATCTTGGGACATATATGGCCAGTAAGCATAATCCTTTAGTATTTCCAATGTTTTTTGTGAACCTCTGTGGCCTGCAGTTATTGCATCATGTGCATGGTGTAGCATTATCCCTCTGAATGAAAGGGGTACCACCCACTGTATCTGTCCTCTTATGGACTCTCTAATCATGAGTCCATCCTGTAGTCTAATTTGTTTTTTATTCTTTAATAGCACCCTCAACTCTTCTTTTCCTATACAATCATTTTCTGTAAAGGGTTTTGTTCAGGATCTATCAAATGATTATAATATATTCCCAAAATTAGATCATCCTTTTGTGCCTCAATCATCCCAAAGGAGGGTATGTAAGGATATTTGGCGTGTTACAACACAGAGTACATCACTACTGCACAGGTAGCAAACAGCACAGAGTACAGCACTACTACACAGGAAGCAAACAGCACAGAGTACAGCACTACTGCACAGGTAGCAATTTTTTTTGCAGCACCACCACAAGGGTGCGGTGCATTGCTATATGTGTTACCAGATTAACAAGAAAAGACAGGCTATTCAGTCAAAAACGATTTTAACATATAAGATGCAAATCTATTTTTACAGTTAAAAGCACACGTGCTCATTTAAAAAAGCACACTATTTTTCACCTGAAATGCCTATGGTGCGAGAGACACATTTGAAAATAACAACTAACAAAACTTATTACTAACCTGACTAATGAAACATAATCCACTAATAAAAATGTGTCTCCACTGCAGAATTAGGCCTATTCTGAAAGTGAACTTTTAAACGCACATCCATTTTTTTTTCTGTTCTCTCTGCTGCCCTGTCCACATAACTACAGGAAGCAAATGGGCTCGAAAGAACAGGAAATCAGTTGGTTACAGACAGGCTATAACAGAAAGTTCATTGAAAATTATGCAGAAATCACTCAACCATTGACTAAACTGCTTAAACTGAATACTCCCTGGAAATGGGAAAGAGGGCAGTCTGATGCAGTGGCTAAATTAAAGGAATGTCTTGTAAAGGCACCATGTTTAGCATACCCCATAAAGGACAGGGATTTTTTTATAGAAATAGGTTTTTCTGAACATTGTATGTCAGCAGTGTTATCACAAAAACACGATCTGAATCACAAAACCATTGCATATGCAAGTAAGGCATTTTCCAAGTTGAAATGAAATTTAATGAATGTGAAAAGGCCCTATTAACCACTGTGTGGGCGCTACAACATTTCCGCCCCATTGTTCAGGGAGAAAGGGTGATTATTGAAACAAATCATCAACCTTTGCAATTTTTAGAGAGTAAAAGAATTAGATCAGGCAATCTAACGCAATCCAGAATCACTTCATGGACGCTGGCATTACAAGGTTTTCCCGTAGAAGTGAGATATGGACAAAATAAAAAGAGCCCAATTGCTCAAGGGTTAGCTGACTTACATGACTGTGCAGCTGAACAAATACCAAATGAAATGGAAGTAGAAACTAGTTTGCAGGAATTTGGACAATCACCACACAAAGCTTTTGATGAAAAAACATGCAAGGATTTGCCAACTGTATATGTGGATGGTTGTGCTTTTCACATTGAACATGACAGTAATAAACAGTTAGTGGCAGGAATAGGAAATGTCTGGTTGAAATGTGAAGGTGTCCCCAGTATAGGGATGAGGATTGGAGATAGGAGCAGTCAGGTGGCGGAATTGGCAGCCATTTATAAAGCAATTGCTACTGCAGTTGATAAAAAGTTCAGTGAAATTGTCCTGGTGACTGATTCTGACTATGCACGGAATAGCTTTTGGAGTATTTGCCTGGTTGGAAAGCAAGAGGCATGGTTACATATAACAAAAAGCCACTTAAGCATGGAAAAATGATACAAGCCATAGACAAATTGGTGTCAGAGAATGAGTTAACAATATACTGGAGAAAAATTTGTGGGCATTTAAAAACACCAGGAGAGGATAAGGAGGGAAATGATAAGGCAGACCACCTGGCTAAGATTGGGGCTGTGATGGGAGAATTGCTACCTATTGATTATTTAATGGGTGAAATACAAATTGATGCAGTCACACGTTCTAAAGCACCAAAGGAGGTAGATCAACCGGTGGTGCAGTGGAGTCATGACACGCCAGACCAAGATTTGATTGAGGCACAAAAGAATGATCAAATTTTGGGAATCTATTATAATCATTTGATAGACCCCGAACAAAATCCTTTAACAGAAAATGATTGTATGGGAAAAGAAGAGTTGAGGGTGTTATTAAAGAACAAAACACGAATTAGATTACAGGATGGACTCATGATTAGAGAGTCCATAACAGGGCAAATACAGTGGGTAGTACCCCTTTCATTCAGAGGACTAATGCTACACCATGCACATGATGCCATAACTGCAGGCCATAGAGGTTCACAAAAAACATTAGAAATACTAAAAGATTATGCTTACTGGCCACATATGTCCCAAGATGTGGAATTATATACTAGAGGATGTCTAGTATGCGCCCAATTTAAACCTGCTTCACCAATGCATAGAGCACCATTAATGAAAAGAGGCCTAACTCTCCCATGGTCAGATTTGCAAATAGACTATGTAGGTCCTTTAAAAAGGTCGAGCAGGGGACACTGTTATATTTTGAGTGTGGTATGTTTGATGTCGAAGTGGATTGAGTGCATTCCTGCACCAGATTGTAGTGCGCAAACAGCAGCCACATTGCTGGTGAACCATGTGTTCTCAAGGTTTGGGTTGCCACAAAGAATTGAGTCAGACAGAGGAAGTCATTTCACAAGTACTCTAATGAGTAAGGTATGGCAAATACTAGGTGTGAAAAGGAAACTACATATCGCATATCGGGCGGCGTCTTCAGGTACAGTTGAAAGAAGCAATAGGTCCGTTGTGGATATTTTAAAGAAATTTGTGGCAGAAGCAGGTTCCAGCTGGGATTTGCGTTTACCATTGGTTTTGATGGCAATCAGGTCGACTCCTGCCAAAGCAACAGGTGTTAGCCCCCATGAGGTCTTAACAGGTAGGAAAATGGTGTTACCACAACACCTACTATACAGAACACATGAGCAAACCCTTGTGAGTGCATCCACAGTTCATGAATATATTGATGAACTGAGGAGGCATTTGCAACATGCATTTGCTTTTGTGCAGAGAAATCTGGAAAGAGCTGCTGACAGTGCAAAATCGTATTATGATAAAAAGACATCAGTAAAGGAATACAGTGTAGGGGATCAGGTATACAAGTTTCATTTTGGAAAAAGTAAACAGAAAAATTCTAAATTTCTAGCAGCCTGGCAGGGGCCATTTCGAATTATAGATAAGGTCTCTCCTGTAGTATATAAAATTTTGAAAAATGAAGGTGAAACAGCAATAGAGCAGTTTGTCCATGTAAATCAAATCAAACCATGCCATCCCAGGCATGAGATCAGGCAGCTTGAGCATGTAGAAACAGATAATGTCCCTTGAACACAAAAAGAGAAAATAAATGGGTGTAATCAGGAGGCAGTGACAAAGGAGTTAAAAAAGTTGATTGTTATGATGGCACATAAACACTGTAGTATATGTAAAAATATATAATATAAAATAAATAAATAAATAAATGCACATATAACGGAAGCTCATGGTTGGTGTGCAGAGAGAAAATGTATTAAATATTGAATGCTGTTTATGTGTGCTTGTTTTCTTTAAACTTGTGTTTAATTTCAGAAAAAAAAAGAAAAAAAAATATATAAAAAATGAAATATTTTTACCAAGCATGTTTTATTTTTGGCAAAAGGATGAAGTTAGTATTATGCTATGTACTTAATTTGTTTATTTTCTATTTTGATTTAGACAATTAACATTATTTGGTCGGAGGTTCCGGGATCAGAGCCCACGGGAGAGACGATGGAGTCCTGGAGTCCCCTGGATGAAGACCAAAAGATGCCTGCCTCCAGGTGGAGGTGAAGACAAGATAACCAGAATGCTAAAAAGGATGACTCCTATGGATCTAAGATTGCCAAGACGGAAGTGTACTCAAATGAACCGAATAACATCGCTGGTCGGGACATATCAGAAGCGGACAAGAGTCCTGACATATGGAGTTCCACGTATTTATTATTTTAATTATTTATTTTAATTTGTTATATTAATTATTTGTTTTAGTTAGTTGTTTTATTTCTTTGTTTTTAATTAACTTGGAAAATCTAAACTTAAAGTAATGCCACTTCAACTGAGAAGGCAAATGTAGAACATTTTGTAAACTAATGAACTCAGATGAATACTGTGTTGATTGCAAATTTTTCATTGATGCACATGAATATTCATGTTGTTGGATTGCTATATTGTAAAAGAAAAAAAGAGAGAACAAATTGTTTTTAGGTATTGGCTTGGATTATAGCCAAGTTCTAAAAACAAAAGGAGGGTATGTAAGGATATTTGGCGTGTCACAGCACAGAGTACAGCACTACTACACAGGTAGCAAACAGCACAGAGTACAGCACTACTACACAGGTAGCAAACAGCACAGAGTACAGCACTACTGCACAGGTAGCAATTTTTTTTGCAGCACCACCACAAGGGTGCGGTGCATTGCTATATGTGTTACCAGATTAACAAGAAAAGACAGGCTATTCAGTCAAAAACGATTTTAACATATAAGATGCAAATCTATTTTTACAGTTAAAAGCACACGTGCTCATTTAAAAATGCACACTATTTTTCACCTGAAATGCCTATGGTGCGAGAGACACATTTGAAAATAACAACTAACATAACTTATTACTAATGAAACATAATCCACTAATAAAAATGTGTCTCCACTGCAGAATTAGGCCTATTCTGAAAGTGAACTTTTAAACGCACATCCATTTTTTTTTCTGTTCTCTCTGCTGCCCTGTCCACATAACTACAGGAAGCAAATGGGCTCGAAAGAACAGGAAATCAGTTGGTTACAAAGTTTTACTATAAAAATGAGCCATTGTGTAGAGAAGGAGGAGATGGCGTGATTAATTCTGATTGGAGCAGCGTCATAGCAAGTATCATGCTAGAGGGAGTGATCAGGCTTTTGCTGGGGGGAGTTTGAGAAAGGAGAAAGGCAGTCAAGATTTGGCAGAGCTGGAAGAAGGACCTTTCCCCTGGCTGAGGCATTCCTATCTGCAAAAGCTGAGGATTCCAGATAATAACCCCGGTTTGAGAACGAAAAGCGTTCGTTTTCACTGGGGTTAATCTTCAAGGGAGCCACATTCAGAAAGAGAACAACTAAAGAGATAAGGTAATTACAGAAGTGTGGGAGCTGAGTGTGTATGAAAATATGCAGTCAGTGTAGGGAAAGAGACTCCTGTGCGTGCCTTAATCAAATGCTAATGTTGCAATTTGAGTTCTGTTCTCCGCCACTCTCTTTGCAGTGTGTCATAGACAAAGCTGTTACTGTGCTATTGTATTTATTTCTGTAAAGAATGAGATCGTGTTTAAATGCAACTTTTATAATACAGAAAAATATTTGAAAGCAGACGGGTGGTGTGTTTACTATTTACCATTACAATGCTGATGATGTGGGGAGATTTTTAAACAATGCAATGGTCATTTTAAGACAGATGTGTGCATGTCAGATTCAGTATGAACAGTTGTGAGTGACTGTAGCATAGCTCGTTGGAGGTACATGAGCCAACGGGAGGAGAGACTCTCTGGACATAGTTCCCTACCGTATATAAGGTAGTGGAAATTACCACAAAATTACCGCCTATAGCTCTCTGTCGTAAATCAGTCAGTGAGATTGCCCATGGTGGCACACTAACACTAACACTGAAAATGTGGTATTCCTGAAATGTAGGCCTGAGGTCTCTCTAGTGATTACACGAAAAATCTAAGCAAAGATAAGGGATTCTGGACATTGGGGCCACAAATAAAACAAGGGAATTATGCTCACCAAAATACCACCAACCACGCATACCAACCACGCATACCAAATATGCATGTCTGGGTGCTGAAATAATGCATGTCCACTGTATTATTGTTGTACAGGGCCCAATCTGAATACGAGGAGTGATTATTGCTAAGTTATTTTTCGGCGGTAATAAAATACCGTCAGGCCCCAAATCTCCACAAAGTACCCTACAGTCTGGTGTATCATAACTCCATTGTGTTACTTGTTGATCTACCTCCTTTAGTGCTTTAGAACGTGTTACTGCATCAATTTGTATTTCACCAAGTAAATGTTCAACAGGTAGCAATTCTCCCATCACAGACCCAATTTTAGCCAGGT
The DNA here is from genome assembly GCF_040938575.1 of Ambystoma mexicanum. Taxonomy (NCBI): domain Eukaryota; kingdom Metazoa; phylum Chordata; class Amphibia; order Caudata; family Ambystomatidae; genus Ambystoma; species Ambystoma mexicanum. Next base: position 1,251,495,509 of record NC_090931.1, read on the forward strand.
GATCTGCCTTATCATTCCCCTCCTAATCTTCTCCTGGAGTTTTTAGATGCCCACAAATTTTCCTCCAGTATATTGTTAAGTCATTCTCTGTCACCACTTTATCTATGGCTTGTATCATTTTTCCATGTTTAAGTGGCTTTTTGTTGTATGTAATCATGACTCTCTCTTTCCAGCCAGGTAAATATTCCACAAAGCTATTTCGTGCATAGTCAGAATCAGTCACCAGGACAATTTCAATGAATTTATTATCAACCACAGTAGCAATTGCTTTATAAATGGCTGCCAATTCTGCTACTTGACTGCTCCTAGCTTCAATTCTCATCCCTATACTAGGGTTGCCTTCACATTTCAACCAGACATTTCCTATTCCTGACACTAATTGTTTATTACTGTCCTTTTCAATGTGAAAAGCACAACCATCAACATATACAGTTGGCAAGTCCTTGCATGTCTTTTCATCAAAAGCTTTGTGTGGTGATTGTTCAAATTCCTGTAAATTAGGTTCCACTTCCATTTCGTTTGATACTTGTTCAGCTGCACAGTCATGTAGATCTGCTAAACCTTGAGCAATTGGGCTTTTTTTATTTTGGCCATATCTCACTTCTACAGGAAAACCCTGTAATGCCAACGTCCATGAAGTTATTCTGGACTGTGCTTGATTACCTGACCTAATTCTTTTACTCTCTAAAAACTACAAAGGTTGATGATTTGTCTCAATAATCACCTTTTCTCCCTGAACAATGGGGCAGAAATGCTGTAGCGCCCACACAGTGGTTAATAGGGCCTTTTCACATTCATTGAATTTAATTTCAACTTGGGAAAACGCCTTACTTGCATAGGCAATGGTTTTGTGATTCAAATCATGCTTTTGTGATAACACTGCTGACATACAATGTTCAGAGAAGCCTATTTCTATAAAGAAATCCCTGTCCTTTATGGGATATGCTAAACATGGTGCCTTTACAAGACATTCCTTTAATTTAGCCACTGCCTCAGACTGCTCTTTTTCCCATTTCCAGGCCGTATTCAGTTTAAGCAATTTAGTCAATGGTTGAGTGATTTCAGCATAATTTTCAATGAACGTTCTGCTATAGCCTGTCATTCCTAATACACTTTTTATCCCTTTCACATTTTTAGGGTCTTTTAGTTTTTGTATAGCCTCTATTTTTTTCTTTTGTGGATTTAGTCCATGTTCAGTCACTTCATGGCCTAGAAAGTTCACTTTTTTCTTGCACCATTGTACTTTTTGTAAAGACACTTTGGCGCCTGCTTTCTGCAATTGGCCAAGCACATGTCTTATTTCATCAAAATGGCTTTTCAAGCTTTCATTTTTTATCAGCACATCGTCCACATAAACTATGGTTCCTGTTTCTGCTGCATCAGGCATAGCTTTTCTCAAAAATATGCCAAATTCACTCCCACTATTGACGTACCCGAATGGAGTTCTAACCCATGCGTATTGAGTCTTATCAAATGAAAAGGAAAATAAATTCTGTATCTCCTCTGCCAATGGCATGCACCAATATCCAGAGGTGAGATCTAATGTGGTAAATACTTTTGAACCATGTATCTGAGCTAATCCCTGATCAATGAATGACAGTGGCCATCTGGATACTGGCACTCTTTTATTTAACTCCCTCAAATCTGCACACAGTCGCCATTGACCATTTGGCTTTAACACACCTAAAATAGGTGTATTGCATGTGCTATGAATGGGCCTGATGATTCCCCGCGACTCCAAATTTTTAATAATCTCTGCCAATGACTCTAAACACGCCAATGGTAGTCTATACTGGCGTGCAAATATTGGACTTCTGTTACACCCTTCCGGTAGCGTGGCCACATGTAAATCAGTTAGACCGCAATCATAAGCATCTTTTGCAAATACATCTTTAAACTCCATAAATATCTTCCTCATTTAATTTCTATCCTCATCGTTGTCACATGCATCCGCTGATAAAATCTGCTCCTCTACCATTTTGGAGAATTCTGGAAAATGTTCTGGCATGGGAATCTTGGCGCTTTCCTCTAATTGTGTGGCTGTGTCTCTTTGTAAAGCTGCCACTTTTAAATGTTTTGGCATATCAGCTTCCACTTCAATGGGCTGATTTTCTATTTCATTTTCATTTAAGTTAAATGTTATGCAATCCTCTTGATGACAGCACACTGTCTCGCTTGAATCATAAGGGTACACAGCATGAATTTTAAATATCCCTTTGGGCTGAGAGTCCAGGTATTCTGGCAATTCACCCTTAGCATCTACATACTTTTCAGGGATATTTCCAATCACCATGTTATTTAGATCTGCTGTGTAATGTGATTTTTGTATGGCCATTCCTACTGGGGAGTTTTCCTCTAAATGAATATCCTGACAACCTTTATCATTCACCATAATTTTTACAGACCCTTCACCCACATCTACTAATGGAATGTATTCATAATCCAGGCCTTACTTTTTTATGGATTCATTCAGACACACAAATGCATCAGAATCTTTCATCTGCTGTCCATTTTTGCATTTCAGTGTTATTGCAAACTGCTTTGTGAATGCAGGGATAATAGTATCTTTCCTCATTTGTAATTCAATTGCATAAGGGACCAGCTGTGCACAATGATAAGCCCTTCTTTTGTCTTCAAATTCAGGTGCCGGCCCACCTATGCGTGACCATATCTTTTTGATTAAGGAAATCTAACACCACACACATTCTGTGCATGATGTCATTGCCCATGTAAAAGTCATTTTGTGTTTCACTCACTATCCAAACATTATGGTAAATTGTTTTTTGTCCAATGCTAATTTTCAGCATGCACCTACCTACAATTCGGTTTTCAAAGTCTGGACCGTCCAAACCAGAGACATACTGGTTTTTAATCCTAAATTTCGGGATCTCCTCCCTTTCCATTATTTTTTGCAACAATTTCTCATTAATGAAGCTCTTTTCCTGTTCAAGCGCTAAAGTGGCTTTTATTATTTTAGAATAGTCATTTATCCCAACATGAACCCATGGTTGTTCATCTTCCATGTGTATTTCGGCAAGAGTGGTAATGTGTTTTTCTGAACCTGCTCTAGGAGCAGTATTCTGTTTGCATGTATTCTCTTTTAAATATAAACGTAAGGTGTGCTCATCTATGGCAGTTTGCCATTCTTTCCTTGGGTCTAAGTATATTTGTACAAGTAATTTTTCATTTTCACTCTGCATTTTGTCGTGACACTCTAACAGTGACGCTAGGTATGCAACTATTCTGGAGATACACCTCCACTGCATCATTTGTTTTTGCAAAGGTGTGACATTCATTTATATTGCTGTTTTGTGATTTTAGTTTCTTAGGTCTCAATGTTTTTTTAGTTAAGGACCACAGTACTCCATTCACCCCATCTATTAAAGGAGACAATCTTTTTAGGCAATCTGTTCCCATCAGAAATGGTATTTCACAAATGGATGTGACCAATACCTCCTGTTTCATTCTGTGTTTACCTATCTTTATGTCAACCTCGGTGACGCCTATAATAGGCACCTCCTCCCCGTTAAAATTATGCACTGGACCTTGATTTTCCTTCACTGTGATCTGATTCTGCGGGGATCTCTCTTCATTGATACTCTTTACTAATTCTTTAGACATAATTGTGGCCTGTGCGCCAGTGTCAATCATTGCAAATGTTGGCATTTTTCTTCTACAGTGATGGAAGCATAATACATGTCTTCAATTTCCTCTAACACACATAAGAAATGCAAATTCTTACTGATTTCAGGGCTCACCTTTCTCAGGCCTTTTGTGATTGTTCAGTATGGTACCTGCCTTTTTAACCTCTTCAAAAATATGTGGTTCAAAGAATTCTTCAGGTGATTGATCTGTACCCTCCTTTTGAGCATTTCTTTTTCCTGCCTGTGTTTGGTCATTGTTTTGATTGCCCAGGGAAGGAGTTATAGCATTGCCACTTACTCCCGGTTCACTGGTATTCCCCATGCATGAGTCATTTTTCTTAAATCTGCCTCTTTGTTCTTTTGGATCTTCAGGTTTTCCTATTTCATTTGTACAAATCTCCAATGTTTGATTTAGTTGTAGGTTAAACCGTACCTCTCTTTTAGAAGTATTTACATTTTCTGTTACATGTTCATTTACTGGTTTTTCACTTTAAAATCAGTAGGCATCTCAGAGTCATTATGCAAAATTACATCAGAGCAAACTTTCTTTTTGGCACTGCAGGTATCATAAGTACTTAGTCACTTTTCAGAAGCCCCCTGGTCATTGCTATGGCCTTCTGCCCCCTCCTTTGATGACTGTTCTTGTGCTGTACAGAGCTTTCCTATTTGCTCAGCTAACATTTTCACTTGGGCCTCGAGGCAGTGGAACCTTTCCATCTCTCTAGAATCCTCTCTCTCTGTCCTAGATCGATATTGGTTGTTTTCCCCCTGATTGGATCTATTCTGATACCTCTCATGTGAGTGATTTCTGTTGGGCTGGTTCCTGAACTCTTGATTCATTTGTGTAGGGGAGCGGGGTGCGCCCATCCTTTGGTTGTAGTCCCCTGGTGGGGAATCATTGTACTGACGTGGAGTGTAGTTCATGTTCTGCCTCATGTCCTGTCTCTCAGGTTGTGGGTACTGGCCCCTATGTTGATTCCCTTTATCAGCAAATCGATCCACATATCGGGGTCTATCCTGATTACCATATATCTTGGTATTGGGATCAAATCTGCATTGTGTCCCCATAGTCTGATAAGGACCACCATTTCTTTGATCCTGATTTTGTCTCTGGTTATTGTTCATACCTGACATATCAGGTCGCTAGCCTGCCCGGGGCCTATCTCCTAAGTACCTGGGGCTGATGTAGCTCTCCATATTACTAGGATCATGTGATTGAAACATTGGTGCAGGGTGTGATGACCTTTGTTGATTACCCCTCTGTTCAGGTGCCAAACAATTTTTACTTGGACTTTGAGCAGTCTCAAGGGACATTTTGGTTGACCTGATTTCCATCACTGTTGCTGAGGGTTCTTTAGATTTAGGTCTAGTATCTTTCATTTTATCACTTTCTCTACCCTGACAATAGAGCACCTCATATAGTTTTGTGCTTTGGTGTACAATCCATTCCAGGGACTTGTCACGGTCAAATTCACGGACCAATTGGGATATGATGTCTTTCTGTAGCCCATAGAAGTAGGCAGTTTTAAACTCATTGGAATTGGGGTCAAAAGATACATCAAAGTGAGAAAATGCTATTCTTAAGTCTTGGAAAAACTGGCGAGGGGATGTATTAGGCCCAGCAGTGATTGTGTAAGCAACTTTCTCTGCCTCCTGCACTGACTGGAAAGCAGAAAAATGACGCCTAATCTCTTGTTCAAACTTTGCCCATGTCATATTCTGCTGTTCATTCAAACCCTTTATGATACTGGCCGTCGGAGCATCTAAAGTTAAATGAAAATACTGCCTGTACTGTTCCTTAGGTATCTGGAGGGCTTTAAAAATGTCTTGAACCGCTTCTAAGTGATCCTCTATGCAGCATTCCCCTCCCTTTTTAAATGGTTTGATCAGGGCCTTAATGGATTTCATTATCTTTATGGGGCTACTTGTTGCAATGCATGGAATTGCACTACTTGGTGACTCAACCCTGGTTCCAGGTGTATGGGATTGGTGGCAGCCCCCAATGGGAGTATCAAATCCCCCAAGGGCGCTGCAACCAAGTTTAGTCACCGGCCCATTCATTGGGACACCAGCTCTTTGGGTAGAAATAGAATTCACCTCAACTCCATTGAATGTGGTGCCCTGCCGCCTCTCCTGGTACCTGGGAATGCACATTTGCTGTTCCAAGTCCTTACACTTTTTAAAGAGCCTGTCTGCGTTGTTTTGCAAATAGTTGTTTTCATCACTCATTTTATTAATTACCTCCTGCATGTCACACATTTGCATTTGGCATTCATTAAATTTGTTATTTCTCTTGTCCCTTTCTTGAAGCATTTTAACCAATTCTTGTTCTGCATTTTGGAGGTCACTTTATTTTTCAAAATGTTCTTTTTGTAAAACTTACATTTCTGAAACCATCTCATCTTTATCTTGTCTAATGTGGTCCACCAATGTTTTTAAGTGTACCAATTCTTGCTCACTGTCTTCAAACTGTTTCTTGCTTTTGGACAATTGAATATCAAAATCTCTGCATTTTAACTGCATATCTTTTTGACATACATCCAATTCCGTTCTTAACATTTCCTCTTTCTTACTTGCCCCATCTAAGTCAGTCTTTAACCTGTTAATTAGCTGGGTATCATTTTCCTGCATTCGCAGGGACCTATTCAAAATAAACCAGATTTTGGCGCGTAGCCGTATCAAACAGTCTTTCTCTGCATTTTTATCGGCTGCATTTAAAAACCTTAGAAGGCAGACCGGATTTATGCTGCCTTCTGCAAAAATATTGTCTAGTTTTTCTTTCTGCACCTCACCATGAATGTGGTCATGCCATTCTGAGGTACTATTTGATGACCACATCCCATGTGCAAATAATTTTGCCTCTAAATATTGCACTAGGTCTGAGAATGTGGCTTCCCTTTGAGACATTCTGAAATTCGTTTTTAGTGACACACTGCTATTATGAAATGGGTCCCCTTAATGTACAGATGGCGGTGTGAGACACACTTGCCACGCCCAGTAGGTGCTCTATGATCACTTTCCCGGCCTGCAAGGCACCATAAATATGTTGGGTATTTTGTGTAGATTTGGGACCTAGCAGTATTTTCTTACCGCCAAAAACAAAAATAGTTTAGTAATAACCACTCCTTGTATTTAGATTGGGTTTGGTATTATAGTGGTATAGTGGCTATGCATTATTTCAGTACACAGGTACATTTGGTTGGTATACATTTCGTTGTGGTATAGTGATGAGCATAATTTCTTTATTTTATTTGTGGCCCCAACATACAAAACCCCTTTCTTTTGTTTAGACTGTTCTTGTGATCTCTAGAGGCCTCAGGCTTCTACATTATTCAATAACAGGAGTGCCACTTATGGCTGTTATCACTGATTTATCTACACCAGTGAGCTCTGCTACCATAAAGTATTCACAATAACATGTGGTATTATCACTAATGTATTTACATTAGTGAGATTATATTTCCAGAGGCCTCGCTCTCTGCTGACTCATGTACGTCCAGCAGACTATTGTGTTATGTTCCACTCAGAAGACACACACATACCTATACACTGAGTGGAACCACGCACACAGCTATTTATAATTGCTCATAACATTACTTTATCTACATAGGCAGTTTGGCACATATATTACCTAATAACCTCCTCTTTTATTATGTGATATGGGCTAAATGCACCAGAGAAAGACAGAAGCAAAAAAAACTGTACACAGGTTGTGATTTATACCAGTTTCATTTCAAAATCATACATTACCAGCTTTGCTAGGCAGTCTCTTCTAGAATAAACAGAAGAGAAACAATTGCAAAAATACAAGGCATTTCATTAAATTCTTTGCAACAATAAAAAATGCTGTACATCAATTGACTTGCATTTAGATGGCAACATTAGAATGTGGCATTTAAACACAGTGATCCCCAATAGTGACTATTGCTAACCTGCCTGCCTAATAATAAATCATTTGGCCGTCACAGCAAACTCACTCCATTCGTATATTTACCAGCTATTTGTAGCTCTCCCACACGCAATCTCCTGGCTGGTCGCCTCCGATAAGTGGCTCAGGGTCTTCTTTTTAAAGCACCCAGCTAGAACATGCAGTTCCATTCTGCAATCTTTTGTTCTCAAGCCGGTGCTAATTGACTGGACACTCCAGTCTCCGAAGGTCATCAGTGCACTGGAACAACACTTTCCAGCAGTCCAGCCAGGCGACCCCACAGCAACTCCAGCCAAGTCTTCACTGAAGCTCTGCAAAATGTCCACTGCCTTTCTCCCTCCCCGAGATGCTCCAAGAAACCTCTGTTACAGCCCCGAAAGTGACATATACCCAATCAAAGTCCATCATGTCATACCCTCCTTCTTCAAACAATAGCTCACTTTTAGAGTAAGAAACTGTATCAACTGATTTCCTGCTATTCAAATTTTTGCTTCCTGCAAAGACTGTGCACAGAGCAAAGAGAGAAGAAAAACAAATCTGCACACCCGTTTAAAATGAATCTCAGCCTACCTCATTTTGTACATGGAGAACACATTATATATAATATTAAGAAGTTAGAATCGTGTTAGTATTTGTTAATTACATTAATTAATTAAGTATATAATGTGTCTCCTGCAATAGAGGCATTTCAGGTGAGAAAAGAAAAAAAATGGTGTGCTTTTAAACTAATTATTGAGAACAAAGTATGTGTTTTTACAATGTGTAACCTGTCTTCATTTACATGTCCATATGTTACACTGGCAACACATGACTTGCTGTACCAAATTATAGTAATACATTGATCCCATGCAGTGGTGCTGCGCTCCCAAAACACGCTAAATAATACTACAATGCCCACAAACAATAGCCAGGTGCGTCACTTCCTGAGGTGGAAGGGGTGGCAAATTACCTGTCAGGGAACATTAGCATGACAGGACCATGCATGGGTGATGGTAGGGCAGTCAAAGAGTGCATGAGTTACAGAGACCAGAGAATTGTGCTGCCACTCTGAAAGAGCAAACATGGCTCTCTACTGCATTCCAGTGTACAAGGTGGAGCAACACATGAGAGAAGGTACTGTGTGATTGCACATGCTGGTGGGCGGGTCTGCATTTCATGTGTTAAACACAGCAATGGCAAACAAAAGTAACATTGACAGGACCATGGAACATCTCCACAGTGAGCCCACCTCCCTGTACCCCAACCATACTGATGGCAAACACACAGTGATGCTGCACAGCTAAATGCAAATGAAAACATACAGTGCAGACCCAGTCGTCTGATGGACCCACCCCCACAAGTCAGGCACATATACATACTTTCAGCCACAACCATCACGGCAACAACAACACATATGCATGAACGCTACAAGACACATGACTTTCAATGGAGAGATGCACTTGTAGAAAAGAGAACTATCAAAGTTGCTGACACACAAATGAACTGCATGAAGAATTGAATGTACCAAAAAAGAAAGATGTATTGAAAATAAATATGCACAATTAAAATGGGGAATGAAGGTCAAAGCAGTCCAGGGGAAAATATGACATGAAATAAAATCCCTTTGCCTAAATAACTATATACATGAAAATCTTGGAAGGAAAGTCTGCAAAATTCAGAAACAATAATAAATAAAAAAAGGAATCCTACACCAGAATAACTATATACAGAGGCAGCAGGCAAGTCCCCCTCTCACATCTCAGACAGCCTTTCCACCAGGCCTGGGTCCATCGCCACACATACCCCTCTGGAGGACCTCCATTGTTGCCTGGAGGGCTTGCAGGTTGTCCAGCATCCATGTCTCTATCACGTGTGCTTCACAGCAAGTGGCCTCCAGGATGGCAGCCCGCCATCTTGCATGATGTAGCGCAATCTCAGCCCTGGCCATCACTACTCCTGCTTCGCTTTCCCACTGCCTCTCTGCCATGATCTGCCATTCATTATGCTGGAACATGGGAAGACAATCTGTGCCTAATGTGTGACCCACCTGCTTCCTTTGGGTAGTCTGCCCTGCCAAAAATGGCTTCCTCTTCATTGCCACCTGCTGACCCAGTGCCTGTTGCCTGCTACGTTGGTATGCCATCTGAGTTGATTATGATCCCCATGTGTGTATGACACTTGCAGTGCTCATAAGTGTCTGCTGTTCTACATTGCCTATGCCCCTGTTGGTGCCTGTGTAGACACAGTGGCAAACTCAGCTGCTGTGCCTTGAACTCCCAATGTGGGCAGGGATGTGTGCTCCAGAAGACAGGGCTTTGTGGGTGGGACTGGTGCAGAGGGGGCCCTGCTGGAATCTGGGCAAGAAGGCACCCTGGAGGACGACTGGTGCATAGAGGAGGAAGACAAAGAGGTGGTTGCAGCAGTGAAAATCCCATGCAATTCACCAAGGAACAGGCCTGCTGTAAGCCAGGACAAAAGGAGGTCTAGCTCAATGTGATGATGGGTAAGCAGACTACGAGAAGCCTGCACATCATCACGAATGGCATCTGTCTGCCTCGTTAACCTGGCCAGCAGGGGCAGCACATAATCCCAGATGGACACACCAGATGACAAGGGGGTATTGGTCTTGGTGGACACACCAGCTGACAATGGTATGTGGGTCTGGGTGGGGGCATCCTGGCAGCCACACACTGCTATACTTGATGCCAGAGGGACAGGATTTTGAACAGGCCCCTCCAAAGTGGCCTGCACAGCCTCATGCACCTGGGACAGGACTGCAGTAAGCACGCCCAATTCAATAATCCCACCTGAACCCATGGGCTGGGCTGCAACGGCCACCTCATCCACCCCCCCCTTTGTCAACCTGGATGACCCTGGGTGTCGTCCACCATGAATGGCTCCTGTGTGGCATCACCTGGCCCCACTACAGCTGAGGAGTCCCATCCCACCTTCTTGGACTTAACCCCAGCAGCCATGCCTGATGTCACTCATTTGGAAGCACAGTTCCTGGTGAAGATTCACACCATGCTTGGTACATCAGCGGGTAAGCATGAGCACTGTCTTACACGTTCAGTATGAGTCATTGTTCCCTGTGTTTGCTGCATGTGGAAGTTACCTATATATGTGCTTTGCATGCTACCATGCCAGGTGGTTTTTTTAAGTGGTACTCATGTCACTGTCTTCCTCCCTCAATCAACTCAGCTATGCCCACACCTAATGTAGGGTAGTTCATGTCATTGGCCATCTCCAATCCATGCTGTGTACTCCTTGATGTATTTTTAACTTGGCTTTCCCTTTCACTTTCACTGCCACTCTCTCTCTCTGTTGTACTATGCTAAACTCATGGGAAGATCACAATCTATGTCCTGCCACCCTCTTGCATCCTGTGGTGCTTCTGCAGTGGGTGGTCTCAGCATATGTTCATGCTCTATTTATGTGTTGTCATGGATGTGCAGGTTCTTTCAGTTGTTATTATGCATGTAATTGCATTTAGAGTATGTGTCTCCTGGTGGGTTGCATCATATACAAGGCAGGTGGGTACCCTGTGTAGGTATGTGAAGGGCATTTGCAGACACTTGCGTGGTGTTTGACTGGGAGTCTTGTACTGTTTGTGATCACTTGTGATAGACTTGTCTTTTGGGGCACTGGTACTACTTCATGAGTGCATGTGGCATGGTGTTGTTTCTATGGATTGGTGGGGCCACAGGTATTAGATTCCAAATTGTGGATGTTCCAACTGTGTGGACCTTGCTTGAGTGGTTGTGAGTGGGTGGCAGGGCCAGCTGTTTGTGACGTGTGACAAGTGATGATGGTTGTGCTGGTTGTGCTGGTGTGTGTCTCATTGTACTTTGCACATGTGTACTGAGTGACACTTCACATCCCTTGCAATGTTTGTGGGGTAATGGTTCAATGGCACATTTGGCCTCTCTTGGTCAAGGATCCCCAATTATGTTGTGCAACCATGGAACAATTAATGCACTTTTTTGGATGTTATGTTGGGAACCGCCACACTACATTGTGCAGAGTTAGTGTTTTCACATGCTGCACCACAGCGCCTGCAGCTTCAAGTTGACCACAGCTGGATGCATGGTACAGATGCATTTAATTGAATTCACAATCGGACAAATTGTATGCTGTCACAATGAAGTCTGCATTGACCTTGCACTTTTCCATTGCATCCTACCTTTTGCACGCATTCGTCCTTGCTTGCAGTATCACTTTGCTTTGTCATGTCTGCTTATGTCTTCCATGCTTATGCTTATGGCTTCCATGGCAGTATTGGATCAGTCAAGGTCAAAGGTCATTGAGAATATCCTAATTTACTTTGAGTAATGGTAACATGGACATGGAATCTTGAGGTGTGTATCATTTCTGCCCTCTGGTGGAGAACTGATTCATTTATACATAAAAAAAAATGAATGCATTTAAAATGAAGACAAAAAAATACTTCATTAATGTATAAAAACAAAATTAAGCATTGCTTCGCTACAAACACAATCCAATCGAGATTCTATTTTGAAAGTTTGTAGGGAAGAGTAAGCTATATCAGAATATTGTGAACATGTTATATGTTGCTGCATTGCAGAAAATGCTTACAATGTACACAATCATCAAAAATTAACAGAATTGAATCTCAAAATGTTTGTCCCAATTGAAAAATATAAGTGGAATCAGTGTAGCACAGATGAGTCAGAGACGAGAGTAAAAAACAGCATGAGTATTTCTACAGAAAGGGCAAGCCCCCTCCCACATTTTCTAGTCAGGTGCTTGGAAAACCACACCTCTGACAAGCCAGGGGTAGGGGTTAGAGGGAAATATAATGGAATTGCCATATAATAGGAGAGGATATAGAATAATTAAATATGGATTTGGGTGATGAAGACTAAGGAGGAGAACAAACTGGAGATTGGAGAGCAAAATGCACTGATTCCACCCAGAGTGAAGACCTGTCCATTGAGAGAAGGAAGCGTGAGCTGTTTATAGAAGGGTGACAGGGAAATTTACTTCTAAATAAGCCACCTGAATTGAGGATTTGCTTACAGACTGATGCCTTCCTGACTGGGTCCCTTGCTCATCCTCCCAAAATCAGAAATTGCATCTTAAAGAATACATTAATAGAAACCCCTACCAATGCCATAAATCGTCCAACTTGGTCAGAGTGAAATATGGGATGGTAACTTGACTGAAAATGCAGGGAGATGCAACTTGAAACCAAGAACCCAGGTGCTATAATTCCAATGGCCTATGTTCCTTATATATATATCAAATGCCAAATGACATGTGGTTTCTTTAGGTACCAGTCCACATTTCAATGAAAATATGAAATTCAAACATTAATGCATTTTGGCTGACACTTTAAAGTGGGATCTCCTTTATAAAGCTAAGGATTATTTGCATGTGTAGTTATTGGTTGAAACTGGTGTTTAGTTATTTAGATCACCAGACACACATTCTACCTTGTTTTGTCTTGCATTTTGTTTTGGTACACCATCTTGTTTACACTCTGTTCCATCTAGCCACCATCCAATTACCCTTTTCTTCTCTCCCCCCCATCTTTTTTCCTCCAGCAGACTACGGTATGGTTATCAACACTCTGGGCGGGGTCACTATCTGCTCATCCATGGACAAGGACTCTACACTTTAAGGACACTATGGTGATGACTGGCGCAGTACAAAACCCAAGTAAAACAACTCAATATTGTACATTGGAATCATTACCCACTGTAGCCTAAAATACATCATGCCGTTAATAGTGCATATGGAGAACAAGGTATATATAGACTGGATGTGTGCCCAACAATATGTATGCTGAAATAATAACTTATATTCATCATGCACTGTGCAACATGCGAATCCTTTGCATTCACCTGTCTTTCAATGCATTTGCATAGTCAGGTATAATGTGGGAGAGAAAGAGGTTTTCAAATAATTATCGATTGATGGAGAATAGTACGTCCCCGCAACAGAAATCTAAAGAGACTGGAAGCATTACAAGCAGTACCATTTAAAACGTTGCATGCCTCTGGATTGAAAGGAATATATTCATATTCAAGGAAATACACAGCCACATGCTCATTGATAGATGAAAAAACAAAGCCAGGTTTAATGAAAGTCATATACTAATGTCTACAGAGAACTGCAATTACACACTCAAAAGCTTAGGATGCATGTGGACTCAGAAGAGAACAAATAGATACTCGAGACCATTACCTGTGAATTCAAACTTACATGGGTCAATGCAAACAAGTCACCTATTTCATGAACGTGGTTTAACCCTTAGTCGAATGCTGGTCGGTCATTGTCTATTTGTCAAGTTTCATCTACACAGCTAATAGTTTCATTCTCTTGCATGCATAGGGGGGTTAGTGGAGTGAAAAAAGTATTTGGTTGATATTTCCTTTCAATTATCCTGGTAACGTTCTTGTCTTGATGCTGGAGAAAATTCGATTTTTAACCATATTTGGATTTGTGTAGTGTCTTTTAGATTATCAATACATATGTGGACATACACAGATTAAAGACAAACACCATTGGACATTTTTAAGTGCAGGTAAGCCGATCAGCCAGCTATGCTTGTGATGTGACCATGATGGGTGAAGTGCTAGATTGGAGGCAGAGGAGCTAAGGGACATAGGCAGGTTAGAGGAGAGAGAAACATGTTGGTTCACATGCAAATGAGAGGTAGGTTAAGAGGGTACCTCAGAGGCGAGGAGGTAGGTGTTTTCATTTGAACAAATCCATGATGGCGCTTTTCTTCGAATGTCCGGGGGAAGAGAATTCCATACAAGTGGAACAAGAAGAGAGAAAGTGAGAGGAGGCACAGGGAGGGCAAGGAAACAAAAGGGTAGTCAAGTAGGGTAGTTGAGAAGGGAGAGATGAGATTGTAGAGTTGGCTAGAGGATGACAGATACAGCAGTGCCTGCCATCCAGCCTGGTGACGGTTTGAGGAAGTAGGTGGGAAGTGAGGGAATTCAAAGAGATTCCTGGTAGCAAAGTAAATGATCTTATCAAGAGGACAGAAAGCATAGTTGGGGAGACCAAAGAGGATGCTGGCACAGCGCTCCACTTTAAAGAAGACAAGAAAGAGATGCTAGGTGCTTGGTGGTGTTTAAAGGAAGGAGGTGCCCGAATTTCCTAATATTAAGGAGGTTGAGGCAATCTGCTGTTCCAGTTTTGGAGATGAAAGTAGAGAAGGTGTGAGAAGGATCATAGATGATGCTGAGGTTTCTAGCTGTAGAATAGGGGAGAGTGTCATGGGCGAACTGGATAGGCAGAGAAGAGATGAGAGAGAGCTTCTGGCAGGGAAGAAGAAAATCTCTGTTTTGGAATGGTGTAACATCAGAGAGTGTGAAGCCATCCAATATTTAATGGCAGAAAGACAGTTGGAAATTTTTGATAGAGAGGTCAGAGGAGAGTTCAGGAGAAGTGAAGACGATTTGGGTGTCATTCACAAAAGAGTTGGTAGGAGATTAGTCCCATAAGATCAGAGGTGTATATTGTAAAGAGGAGCAGACCTAAGACAGAGTATTGTGGGACAGAAACATTTAGAGGAGTTAATTGTGAGATGTTGTTGCTCCAGGAGACAGAGAATTGGTGAAGTGCAAAGTAGGATTCAATCCAGGCAAGGGCTTCATTGTATATCCAAGGAAGAAAGAGAGTATTAAGGAGATCAGAGTGATCGACAGTGTCAAATGCAGCAGACAGGACAAGGAGAATTAGGAAAGAGGATAGGTTGTCATGCTTAGGAAAGGCAATGAAGTTAGACACATTCATGAAAGCAGTTTTGGTTGAGGGACAGGAGCTGAAACCTGCTTGTAGGGGGTAAGACGGTTGAACACAACCTATTTCGAGCATTTTAGTGTAGTGCAAAAGCTAGACAGTAGGTATGTGTCAGCCCTTGCTTTTTAAGATAGAGATGACTGTGGCAGTTTTGAAAACAGAGGTATAGCAAGCAGAGTCGAAGGACAGGTTGAAGAGTTCAGTGAGGTGAGAGGCCACTAAAGGGGCAATAAGCTTGACTAGCTGAGCAGCAAGAGGGTCTGATGGGGCACATTCAGGGTTAACCTTCATCAGTAGAGATAACACTTCCCTTCCTCGGTGGGAAGTGAGAGTAGAATGTATTTACTGTTTATTTATTGTTTGCTTGTTAGGTGCTTATACCATAAGAAAATACAGTTTCAAAGCACCCGTATGGCAGGGAGGGAGCATGTGTGGGAAAACATTAAAAACACAATAACATAAGAACGGGGGGGGCAAAAAGGTAGAAGGGAGGAACCTACTATGCCTGTGAGTATTCAGAATGTGCAAGTGCAGCAAGGAAGAGGGAAAGGGGGGGTAAGCACTGGAGAGTCCAAGCTCATGGGTGAGCTGCAGATGAAGTGCTAGGAATGTTGAGTGCTACATGAACTGGGGCTGCAGAAGGTGTAAGTGTGAAACTCCGGAGCAGAGAATGTGCAGATGCAAGTGCTGTGGATATACAGGAGCTGGGCAGGATTCAGGTGGGAGTTCAGGGCCACGAGGATGCATAAGGAACCAGGACACTGATCGCAGCAACTGTGGGATTACTAGAGGAGAGAAGCAGGAAAAGCGGAGGAAAAGAGGAAAGCCTTAAGGAGCTTACAGAGTTTGACAAGATCCTGCTCAAGGCGCAGAGGGAGGGGGTGGCTATTGCATAGGAGGGAGCAGCCTGAAGATAGTGAACGACCACCAGAATGAGTCATATAGTAGGGATTGGAAGCTTCAGAAGGCAGTGTTGGTGGAAGATGCATTGGGTTTGAAAGAGAACTGTAGGTCGGAGAGAAAGGGGGAATGACAGAAGTTTTTAATGTAATTTTAGTAATAGGTGAACAAATTGGTGAGGAAAGGTCCAAGGGTGGAAAGGAGATGGTGATGGAAAAAATTGAGTGATCAGATATGGGTGGTGCGACAGTCGTATTAGTGATAAAGGCAAAGTCAAAGGCTCATAAGCTAAGAAGCCAAGTGGCTGGTCAATGGCTGGTCTTCACCTTTCACTATTCTGCCCTTCACTCCTGGCTGGATTCTCCTAAGAAGCTCAGAAGGGATGACACACAATCTTGTCACCTGATTGCCTAGTCCATCAGTTGGTGGTCTCTCTGATATTGTCCCTGGTGTTGCTTGCATGAGGCAATTTCTTCCTGATTGGTGGTCCCTGAGAAGCCTCCTGTGACATTTGACTGGAGATCGGGTTGATCCAAGATGGCCGCAGGAAGTGATGTCACTGATCCAAGATAGCATGAATGTTGAGATAGAGAAGAATAAGTGACAGATTCAAGGAACTAGATAGTACTGTGCTAGTTAGTAAAATTATCTAAAATTAATTTAATATATTACAAACATTGCTAAAACATTCACATATAAAAAAATGTCAATACAAAAATAACCAAATAGTGTGGCTCAACAGTTCAACAGTTTAACAGTTCAACAGTTAACAGGGGTGAAATTGGTTTTCTAAAGACACAAGATTTTGTTAATTTAATTTGAAACAGTTAAAGGTGGCCAGTCTGTGGAGTTACAAAGTGGGCTAGTGGGTGATATTCTGTCCTGTAACCTGTCTGGCAACTATGTAATAATACAGAGGGTTATGGTCTCGACATGTATCTGTTCTTCAACTGTTAATAGTGAACATTCATCAGTAGCTTTCACCGTGCAGTCACTATTAATGCTGGTTATAAAGGTATCTCCATACAATGGTATTTCTTAATAACTCTTGATCTGCCAAAAAATAAGAAAACACATACAAAATAGTGTAGGCTTTGAATGCTATAAATCTATTTGAGTTTGTAAATTGAAGTTAAACCTGGCTATCGGGTATATTTACCTTAGCAGGTTCTGTGGGGGCAAACAATACTGGCTGTTATTGGGAAGTAGACTAATTACTAGTCTCAATTCAGGTCATCTGCAAAAGCATATAAATAATGCTTTTAAAGTTGCCAAATCAACATTTGTCCTACCCAAATCCACAGTAATCACTGTGAGACCTCTGAGTTAATAGAAGGGGTTGTTAAAAATGACCCACCTGGCGGTGTTGTCACATACGTTGTCTTTGATCCTTCAGTCTAGTGTGTGGACTGGTAGTGTTTCATTCCAGGTTAAAGGGTACTTAGAGAGAACTTCACAAGTCTGTGTTATTACAGGGCCTGAGGTAGCAGCCCTGTATTTATGGTTATGTTGATCAACTCATAGAAAGAACACTTTTTATGCAGCTTATAACTGTGCTCCCCTTGGACAACTTCTCACCATAAATTGCAAAAAAAGTATATCTCCCCCTTAGAATTTATTTTGTGATGTTTGGTGCTGTTTTGTACAGGGAGGGGCAAAGTTATAGGGGGTGTCCCAAAATGTGTCGAAATACTCATAGACGCAGCAGAAAAAAAAGATTGCTTGCGCCTACAGCCCAATCCATTGGACACATTTTTACCAAATGTGCGCTAGGAGCGGTGACTTGGTACGAATGTGTGCTTTTGTAAATTTGGTGTAAACCCATCCAGTAGTTTTTTTTAAAAAAATTGCCAAAAAATAGGTAAGACAGTTTAGTGATATCTGTGTCCGATCCGTGGACTCATTTCCTGATTCGGTGTCCGCGGACGCCTCTGGACCAATCAGGGTCCAGCGTGATGTCTGCGGTCATAATACGTGCACGCTGATTGGATGGTGAAAAACATGAGCTGCATCATAATTTTGGTAACAGTCGCCATGCTGGATCCACAGACAGCTGCCAGTGTCCACGGATATTGCGGTGTCAAAAAGTGTGGAAAACACATTTGGGGTTTTTTGGTGGTCAAAAGAGGGGCTGGAAAGGATTGAGGAGTGGAATAAAGTTGATATGGAGCAGTTTTTTATAGTTGAAAAAAGGGTCTGTGGACATTGCCGATGACCATGAACAGCGCAGTGAGAAAAAAGTCTGGAAAGAAGATTGGGGGTTATTTGGTGGCCGAAAAATGATTTGGAAAGGGTGGGCGAGTGGAATAAAGTTGACATAATGTTGACATGGAGCTGTTTTTATAGGTGAAAAAAGGTGTGCAGGGGCTGCTGGGTCCACTGCCTCTTTTAGTGTCCAGGGACATCCTTTGGATTGGTGAGGTGTCATGATGAGTTTTGTTATTTGAAGGTGTATTGTATGTAATTGGTATATGGTTTAATTCTATTGTGGTGGATGTGGTAACTGGCAGCACATACTATAGTAATAGGTGTATAGTAATTCTAGGTACTGTAGGGGGTGTATACAGTATTTATAATATGGTGGAATTATATAATTGAAGTGCATATGGTATTTATGATTGCAGTAAAATTGAGGATAGTACTTATGGAATATGTATGTGTTTCTTTGTGAAGGTAACAAATAGGATAATGCTTAGTATGGTTATTTAATTGCATATGGTAATAAAGCTGTTATCTCTGGTTTTATTTCTGTGGGGCAAAAAGTATAGTTTGTTAAGCAGAGTAGTTTAAAAGCTTTAATTGCATACAGTTGTACATGCCATTTACTTTTTTGACCCTCATAAACAGTACATTTGATGTACCATGTTTGATACAACTACTCTAACTGTTTAGCGTATTTTAGTTTAGTGTGTACATTTGGGTTAAGTAGGCATTTGTTTGATTTGGTGGTAACGTTGGCATATTGTAATTATATTGGGTTTTACAAGAAGTATTGCAGTCATGAGAACTGTGACGGCATATTTCAAATGTATTGCAATCAAAGGTATTTTCAAAGTAGTTGGTTACCTGTTGGCAGACCCTAACTATCTTAGCTTTTAAAAGTACTACTGTAGTATTATGGATGTATTGAAAAACCCTTTGGCGTATTCTGTTTATTGTGCTACAGCTTAGTGACTACATGTGGGCTGAAACAATATTAGGTAGGCATTTGTTAGATTTGCTGGTAACCTATTTTTGAGTAACAGAGTGTCACAACTCAGAGATTGCTTTCTAGTCATTGCAGACAATACCTCCCCACTCTTTTGGGGAAGTTACCTTCACTCAGGGAATACGAAATCTTTATGGTGATGTGCCAAAGACTTCCCCCCAAGAGCTCAGCCTACAGGAATCAATACACCTGACAGGCTGGGGGCTTGAGTGAAAAGGCAGGAGCAGAATTGTCAGAGCTAGAGGGACAAAGAACAAAACAATTGTTCAGGAAATGCAGCCAAGTAGTGCCGGAAAACAAACAGCCAACACCGCCCACAATTACCCACTCTTACCTGCTCCGTAGAGACAATATACCAGTAACCTACTAGTATCGAATGCAGAAACAAGGAGGGTGTATGGTGAAGGAAGGGTGTGCCAGTATTCCAGGAACACCGATGTTAAAGCAGCAAAGCGTCCAAAAGGTGCCCAGGAGCAATCCAATGTCCAAACAGCAAAGCATCCCAAAAGGTGTTCAAAGCAATCCAGAGTTAAAGCAGCAGAGCGTCCCAAAAAGTGTTCAAAGCAATCCGGTGTTAAAGCAGCAGAGCGTCCCAAAAAGTGTTCAAAGCAATCTGGTGTTAAAGCAGCAAAGCGTTCAAAAAAGTGCTCAAAGTAAAGCAGCAAAGCGTTCCAAAAAGTGTTCAAGGTAAAGCAGCAAAGCATTCCAAAAAGTGTTCAAAGTGTTTGGCCAAGTAATAGTAGCGGACAAAAAAAAGAAATGAAATGACCAGGGAAGCGAGCGTTCACCTCAAGCTAGTTCCCTTACAGAAATGTTCGGATTATCAGGTCACCAAAACTTAAGGATTCAGAAATAGGAGGTCAATAATGAGTAAGCCGGGTTTGCATAATCTAAGGGAGGCAATCAAGGGAGGCAGGCGTCGGGAGGCAGACAAGGCCAAGGCAGAGACAAAGACTTGGTTCGGGCGCCGGGTAGTCAATAATTAAACAGGAGTCCGGAAACAGAAGCTCGTAACTAACAACAGTTTAGGAGCACCCGATCTCCGAATAGACGGCATTTAAATACGGTCCACAATGAATGAAAAACAGCAACGTAGTGCGCATGTGTCACGTGACTACAAGTAGCGGGAGTTGTGGAAATTGTAGTCTCAAAGGGCTCTGCGTGTCAGGTAGCGCTCGGACAAACGCCATGGTAGTCTCCAATTTAACCGTGACGTGACAGTACCCCTCCACAAAGGACGACATCTACTGTGCTTCCGTAAGCGTTGCAACCAAAAGGCACGCAACAAACGGGGTGCATTCAAATTAGAGGCTGGTTCCCAGGACCTGTCCTCTGCACCGTACCCCACCCAGTCAATCAGGTAAGATAGAACCCCTCGACAGAGGCGAGTGTCCAAAATCGCACGTACCTCATACTCATCCTCTCCTTTGACATTGACTGGGGCTGGGACAGCAGGCAACCATGTGCCGGGTACAAAAGGGCGAAGCAAGGAGACGTGAAACACAGGGTGCACCCGCCAATGAGATGGAACGTTTAGACAAACAGTGACAGGGTTGAGGCACCGTAGGATCGTATAAGGTCCCACAAAACATGGCAAAAGTTTCCTTTTACCCCGAATGGCCAGGTGCTTTGTAGAGAGCCATACATGGTCGCCACAAGAATACGAAGGAGCTGGTGAGCGCTGCCTGTCAGCTTGCATTTTGGTGCGACGTTGCGCAGCTTGCAGATGCGTTAAGTCCGATTTACGGATGGCGAGCAGAGAATCCCTCACAGCATCAGCTGTGGGGAATTGCTTTAAGGAAGGCAAGACAGGCAACAGAATCCTAGGATGTAGTCCATATAGGGCATAAAACGGAGGACAGCCAATCGACGAGTGCCTGGAATTATTGTAGGCAAATTTGGCTGCATCTATAAGCGAGAGCCAGTTTGATTGATGCTGTAGACACAGACAGCGAAGAAACTGTTCCATGGTGCCATTGGTACGTTCGGTCTGGCCGTCCGTCTGAGGATGGTAGGCCGAAGACAAGCGGGCATCAATACCCAAGGAGGAGGTGAGAGAATGCCAGAAACGTGAGGTAAACTCAGACCCTTGGTCGGAAATCAGGACCGTAGGTAATCCAAAAAAGTGTATCACATGGTCAAAAAACAAGCTGGCTAATGTAGAAACAGTAGGTAGTCCTGAGCATGGTATAAACCGAGCCATCTTGGTAAAGACGTCCACAACCACCAGAATGGTGGACATTCCCTCAATACAAGGGAGTTCCACCACAAAATCAAAAGTAACCGTATGCCACGGATGCGGTGGTATTGGCATGCTCATTAGAAGACCTACGAGTTTACCCGGCTGTCTCTTGCATTGTGAACATATGGCACACTTAGAGACGTATTGTTCGACGTCCTTCTTCATACCAGGCCACCAGCACCATCGGTGTAGAAGATCATAGGTTTTGGCCTGGCCAGGATGAGCTGTTAACGGGAGATTGTGGGACCATTCGAGAGCCTTCCGTCTGGTTTGGTTGTCAGGCAGGTACAGTAGACCCTTAATATACGGAAGGCCGGTGATAAACTCGGCGCCCATCTCCTCAAGAACAGGAACATGATCCCTAGCACACCTCCTTAATCCGTCTAGGATGGATGGAGAGACCGAACAAACACATACAACAGCCCCTGAGGGAAATACCGGGGTAGTCTGCTTCACAGTATCCAAATCTGCACCAATGCGAGATAAGGCGTCTGCCTTTCCATGTAATTGACCAGGGCGATACGTCACTATGAAATCAAACATGGTGAAAAACAAATGCCACCGTATCTGCCTGGCATTGGTACATTTCGCATGGGACAAGACCTGGAGGTTTCAATCATCCGTATACACAGTAATTGTGTGCCTGGCACCTAAGAGATGGTGTCTCCACTCCTTAAATGCCACTTTGATTGCCAGTAGTTCTCTTTCCATGATCGTATAATTACGTTCGGCCGACGTAAGTTTCCGAGAATGGAAGGCCACTGGATGTAAGTGTTGAGTAGCGGGGCAGACCTGTGATAGGATGGCCCCTACTGCAACAGCGGAGGCATCAGCTTCCACAATAAACGGGAGAGATGGATCAGGGTGCTTCAATACCGGAGCGGTGGTAAAAGCTTCTTTCAATTTCTGAAATGCGGATTGCGCTTTGTCATCCCAAAGGAAAGTATCGTTCGCACTGGTCAACCGGGTTAATGGGGCTACTATCTCGGAAAAGGAGGCGATGCAACGCCTATAGAAATTAGAAAAGCCCAAAAAGGATTGGAGAGCTTTTACTGAGGTCGGGACAGGCCAATCCAATACTGCCCGGACCTTGGAGGTGCACATGAGCACTTCCTTTTGGGAAATCTGAAACCCCAGGAACTCCACAGAGGACGCATGGAACAAACACTTCTCTAGTTTTGCAAAGAGGGAATGCTCCCTTAGACGAAGTAGGACAGAGCGCACATGTTGTATATGTTGAGACAAGGATTCTGAATATATCAGGTTGTCGTCCAAATATATTACGACGTAACAATCCAGTATGTCTCTGAAGATATCGTTTACAAAATTCTGGAATGTCGCTGGGGCATTGCAAAGCCTAAAGGGCATTACACAATATTCATAGAGCCCAAATTTTGTCTTAAATGCAGTTTTCCATTCATCTCCCTTTCGTATCCTCACCAAGTTGTAGGCTCCCCGCAAGTCCAACTTGGTGAAGATAGTAGAGGAGGTCATTTTATCGAGGAGTTCCGTGATGAGCGGCAGCGGATATTGGTTTTTAATCGTGACTTTGTTGAGGGCCCGATAATCCACACAGGGGCGTAAGTCCCCTTCCTTCTTAGGCACGAAAAAGATTGGGGAGGCAGCCGGTGAACGGGACAGACGTATGTGTCCCAAGCGCACAGCATTGTCCACATAATCCCGTAGGTGTTCCTCTTCCTTCTGAGTGAGCGAGTAAATACGACCATGTGGAATTACTGCCCCAGGTATCAGGTCAATGGGGCAGTCATAACATCTGTGTGGGGTAGTTTTTCTGACAGGCCTTTATCAAACACATCCGAGAACTCCCGGAATTCCAATGGAAGTGCAGAGACTGGATTAGATGACATGGCGCTGACGGAAGGGACACTAGTCACCATCGCTAGGCAAGGGGAAAATGTTGCTACATCATGGGATCCAAGGCATTTCTGTATGCAAAAAGAGGAAGAGAACCGCACTGTTTGTTCAACCCAGTCAATTACAGGATTGTGAGTTTGTAGCCAAGAAAGACCCAGAATTATGCCGAACTGAGGGGCCGTAATAAGGTCAAAGGTAATGGATTCCGAATGACCTTGTGCGGTGGACATTTGTAGTGAAGCAGTTTGCTCCGTTACTTGTCCAGATACCAAGCAGGAACCATCTACTGCATGAATGTCCTCAGGTCGCGTTTTGGGAAATACGGGTAGTCCACAATGTTCGGCCAACTTGAGATCCATATAATTCCCACTAGGCCCTGAGTCTATCATTACAGGATTGGAAAAGGTTTTAATGCCAGGGGCCTTGAAGCACATAGCAAGGTAAACATGTGAAGACGGAAAACAGTTATCCGAGCCCGGGTTCATTCGACTCGTCCGGAAGGCCCAGTTTAAGGACGAGTCTTGCCGTTTCCCGCCAACTTGGCGGGTCTTTTAGGACACATACGAATATAATGACCTGACTGGCCACAATAGAAACACAGGTTATTCACTGTCTGTCTTTCTTTTTCAGTTTTGGATAATGGACCCCTGATGGCCCCGATTTGCATGGGTTCGGCCTCGCCATGGGAAACAGAAGTAGTTCCATCTGGTCGAGAAGAGGTGCGAATATCGGGGTACCGATGTTCACCGCGCCTTTGCCGAAGCCGAGCATCGACTTGCAGGACTAGGTAGAGAAATTTGTGAAAACCAGGCGGAAGGGCGGGTACCACTGATAGGGCATCTTTTAGGTCATCCGACGAACCTTTATAGAAAACAGCCACTTTCTTCTGTTCTGGCCACGTGGTCTCAGCCGCTAATTGATTGAAACGAGCCAGGTAAGTCAAAAGATCTGTCTTGCCTTGACTAATAGCCAAGAACCCCAAATCCGAAGTCTGTGCTTTGTATCGCATATCAAAAACGCTATTCATGGCTTCGATTATCCTATCAAAGTCATACAGAGCCGGATCATTAGTTTCCAGCAAAGGATTAGCCCATGCTGCGACAGTGCCACCTAGATGGGAGAGAACGAAGGCCGCCTTAGTGGTAGCATCTGGAAATGCCAAGGGACGAAAAAGAAAGTGAAGGCGACATTGGTTCACAAAAGTCCGATACGCCTTGGGATCCCCCAAAAAGCGTTCGGGTGGAGCCAAAGGAAAGGGCCCAGGAAGGACAAATGGAGCTGGAGCCGGAGGGGGTACAGGAGGAGGTGCCGCCGCAGTGGCATCACCAAATTCCTCATCATGGGGTAATGGCTGCACAAAGCTCTGTAATACATCCATGCTTTGATGTAAAGTCACATGTGCGGATGCCATATCGGTACGTAAAGCAGAAAAAGCCTGCATCAGAGCTGCCATTGGATCTGATGCAGTCTCCATAACCAATAGGCGTTATTATAAGGCTCCTAAATCTGTCACAACTCAGAGATTGCTTTCTAGTCGTTGCAGATAATACCTCCCCACTCTTTTGGGGAAGTTACCTTCACTCAGGGAATACAAAATCTTTATGGTGAAGTGCCAAAGACTTCCCCCCCAAGAGCTCAGCCTACAGGAATCAATACACCTGACAGGCCGGGGGCTTGAGTGAAAAGGCAGGAGCAGAATCATCAGAGCTAGAGGGACAAAGAACAAAACAATTGTTCAGGAAATGCAGCCAAGTAGTGCCGGAAAACAAACAGCCAACACCGCCCACAATTACCCACTCTTACCTGCTCCGTAGAGACAATGGGCCTCATTACACGGTAGGCGGTAGGGATTTACCGGTACCGGTAAAATACCGGTACCGGTAAATCCCTGCCGCCTTACTACGAGGTCCCTTAGCGGGTTGGAGCTTTAACGCCTGCTTTTTGCAGGCGTTAAATACCAACCCGCTAAGGGACCTCGGAGCTAATTACGGCACCGCAAAATTGCGGTACCGTAATTAGCGCCTTCCCCATTCCCATAAAGCCCTATGGGGCAGAAATGGGAATGGGGAAGGGCAATGGCGGAAGGGGGATTTACCGCCCCTCCAACCTTGGGATGGGGCGGTAAATTCCCTTTCCGCCAAGGCGGTGCCGGTATTTTACCGGCATGAGCCATGGCGCTAATAGCGCCATGGCTCACCGCCTACCGTGTAATGAGGCCCAATATACCAGTAACCTACTAGTATCGAATGCAGAAACAAGGAGGGTGTATGGTGAAGGAAGGGTGTGCCAGTATTCCAGGAACACTGATGTTAAAGCAGCAAAGCGTCCAAAAGGTGCCCAGGAGCAATCCAATGTCCAAACAACAATGCGACCCAAAAGGTGTTCAAAGCAATCCAGAGTTAAAGCAGCAGAGCGTCCCAAAAAGTGTTCAAAGCAATCCGGTGTTAAAGCAGCAGAGCGTCCCAAAAAGTGTTCAAAGCAATCCGGTGTTAAAGCAGCAAAGCGTTCCAAAAAGTGTTCAAAGTAAAGCAGCAAAGCGTTCCAAAAAGTGTTCAAGGTAAAGCAGCAAAGCATTCCAAAAAGTGTTCAAAGTGTTTGGCCAAGTAATAGAAGCGGACAAAAAAAATAAATGAAATGACCAGGGAAGCGAGTGTTCACCTCACGCTAGTTCCCTTACAGAAATGTTCCGATTATCAGGTCACCAAAACCTAAGGATTCAGAAATGGGAGGTCAATAATGAGTAAGCCGGGTTCGTATAATCCAAGGGAGGCAATCAAGGGAGGCAGGCGTAGGGAGGCAGACAAGGGCAAGGCAGAGACAAAGACTTGGTTCGGGCGCCGGGTAGTCAATAATTAAACAGGAGTCCGGAAACAGAAGCTCGTAACTAACAACAGTTTAGGAGCACCATATCTCCGAATAGACGGCATTTAAATACGGTCCACAATGAAGGAAACACAACAACGTAGTGCGCGAGTGTCACGTGACTACAAGTAGCGGGAGTTGTGGAAATTGTAGTCTCAAAGGGCTCTGCGTGTCGGGTAGCGCTCGGACAAACGCCATGGTAGTCTCCAATTTAACCGCGACGTGACACAGAGGTGTTGTTACATTCAAATCAACCACTTCTTTTTTTACATATGCAGTATAGTGGCCTGAATTGGTTGTAGCACCAGTGTCCACTGCTGTAAAGGTTTTCTTGTCAAGAGATATTTGGGCGTGTGTGAAGCTAGTAAGATTACAGTTGTTTTTGGAACCATCTGCATTGTACCTTAGAAGTATTAGTATCACATATTGACCATGTGAGTTTATTTGTATGTTGGAACGATTGTCTGAATTACAAAAAGGGCAAACTATGCTATGATTTGCATTCTGCGGAAGCTGGTGAAATGGAATGGATTCAGAATTTGGTATGGATACATATACAAATTGTTCATTAGGGATGTGTTCTTGAGAAACATGGTTGCAGAGAGTGCATGTATGTTTCCACATGTATGAGATCTGGAATATTTGATGTATAGGGATGTTTTTGGTTTCCAGTACTTTTAATAAGTACATTAGGAATTCTTGTGGATCGTCCTGTGTGTTTATGGTGAATTTAACCCTACCCGCACAGTAGTCCTATTCTTGCCTTATGCATGAAACACTGTAGGTGCTGTCAGGATCATTTGTGGCATTTCTATGAAGGACAAGCATTTGCAAACCGATATGAACCAAGCTGTTTAAATAAATGTGTCAGGAATTGCTGCCAATTGGAAGAGAAGATTGATTGTTAAATTTGTATAGCATTTTACTCCAGTTGTGTTGCTGAATTTAAATGTACCAGATAGTTGTCCCTCTAGTTCCTTTGATGGGCCTGTAGTTGTTATTTGAGAAGAGACATTTTTTTCTTTGTATTTTGTTGGAAGTGCAATTGATTTTGGACTAGACAGTTTTGTGGTTGCATTATTTGATGCAGCAGAAGTTGTTTTTGTTTTTTTAGTGGTATTGCTGTGAGATCTGTTATAGGTTCTCTTTGAATTTGTTTTCTTTTTAAAGATTTTCTTTTTTGAGATACAGGGTACACATCTAGATGGGGGTGTACAGTGCACACAGCCTGTTGTATTCTCAAATGCAAGCACTGTAAGTGTTGACTTTGCTTTAAAATTAACTAGGAATAGACCATTGACTGTGCTGCCAATGTCAATCAATGTGTGATCTAATGTTAGACCTTGCAGTTTGTGAATAGTGACTGCATATCCAAGAGATAAAGAGAATTGTTCTCTGCGTACGTACATATGTTTGAAAAGAAGGACATGTAATGTTGTGTGGCTATGTTTTTAACTTCTGAACGTTTGTCAAAGTGGATGTTGACAAACTGAATGTTGTTGTCATGTGGATATATTTGGAAGCCAACAAGTGTACCAATTGCTCCATTGACTAAACCTTGTTGTACGTCAAGGTTACATTTTAGAATTACTCTGCAGTTTAGATAGAGTTCATACTTTTTCTAATTCAGCTGTGTTGGAGATACATTTATCTGAACTATTTAGTCATGCTGTTGCTTGTTGACACATAGGGAATGTCATGCCAAGCACTTCTAGTTTGTCTCCGGAGCTGATATGCACTATTGGGTGCATTTCTTATTTCTACATTGTATTGCTGAATTGACTATAGCTTGCACTGGATGGCATTAAGGACATGCATTTTTATAATTGGTTGAGTTCATTGTTCTATGACTTCAGGAGCAGTTGTGTTTTGCCCATATAGCTCATGGATTAGTCAAGTATTTAAGTATTTAAGAGGGATTTTGCATCTTTAGTAAGCAGACCAGTTCTAATGCTTTTTAAATAGTTAGCATATGTGAGATCTGCAGACTACGCTTGTTTTGAGTAAGTTCTCTGTATCATAAATGTTGTCAGAGATTACATTTCCAATGCTGCTGAGTGTGTTACGGCATTGTTTGTGTCCTAATATCTGTAAAAAAACATTGTCCTTTTATTGGTGTTAACTGTAAGTGGTCCCTTTTAATGTTGTATGTGTTTTTAGTTTTAGGGAATTTGCTTTTTACACTGTGTCTAACAGAAGACATCAAGCTATTTACTTATCCTTTTTTGCAAACTGGTCTAGGAAATCTGAAGCAACATTTGGTGTAGTATTTTACATCAGCATTATTTGCCAAACTTTTGTTTTTGGAATCGTTAAATGTGTGTACGTATGTCACTATGTCTGGTCTCTTGAAGGGATGTTGCAGGTAATGTATTTTTCAATAAACAGTAAAACATTGGCATCACTGTTATGGCCAAATCAGGGAGCATCTTTTATCCACAAAAGCATGTGGATGTGTTGTGCTTGTCTGGATTGATATTCTTTTCTCCAAAATAAGTTTTCCACATCTCTCAGTAGAGGGGCAGTTTTATTACAGCATGGCAATGAAGTGCTTGTGAAAGTACCTTGATACATTGACAGGTCCAGCAAACAGAGTTCTCCTGGTGTTTTATATCTATGTCGTCTTTATTTTTTGTTTGCAGTGCATACATAAACCCTGCAGGTTGTCCCATGTATATTTTGCACAACTTAAAGTCACAAACCATGTGGGGGGTGTGGTTTACTTAGCATACAACACACATCAGCGTGACGTCAGAACCAGTATTCTTTTGTACCACACATTTTTGCCCAGATATTTGTGATACTTGACGGTTAACGGTTTAGATGCAATTAATCTCCAACCCCACATAAACGGCCCGACCCACTACAAAGGACACACTCTAGATGCCATCTTTAGCTCCAACACCATGATTCATTTAAAGCCCCTCCCTCCAGTCATCTGGTCCGATCACTTCATACTCTCGTTCGCCATCCACTCACCCAACCCCCTTCCCGTACTCGCATCCGAACCTCCGAATTTACGCAAATGCTGGAAAAAACTAATGATCACCCCAGACCTAGCCGAAGCACACCTCCAATCTCCACCACCCACCAGCCGTCCCAATAACCAACTAACCCCTGAGGCCTTTGACTCATGGCTCAATGCATCTCTTCTGCGACTCACCTCCCCGTGTAAACCATCAACCCGCCGTGGCCCTTTCCCCAGATGGTTCACCCCTGAGTTGAAGACCACTATACGGATTTACAAATACCTCGAACGCAAATGGCAGAAAGAGAAAACCCACGAGAGCAGGATCACCTTGGCCCGACACCTATATCAATACAAGGCCGAAATTCGGAAAGCAAAAAAAGCCCACTAGAACTCGCGAATCATAAACTGCAAAAACCCAAGCAAAGAACTCCACAAAATCATCTCAGAATTCACCAATCCAGCTTGTAACACAACCATCCCGACCCCCTCACAATCACTCTGTGACTCACTCTCCCTCCACTTTTACAACACGGCTATTGAAAGAACAAAAACTCTAAATACCAAACTAGCTCTACTACAGCCTCCAAGCAACCCTCTGCCCGTACCAGCCAGCCCTTCACCCGCGACCTCTACGCAACCAACATTTGAATCCTTTAGTCCAATATCACCAGAACAATTTCTCAAACTTCTATCTGCTCGCAAACCATCTGGATCACCACTGGACCCTTGCCCTGCCTCAACCCTTAAAGACAATTTTGCTTCCACCTGCGCAGGCGAACACGCAAGATCTATCATAAATTCCTCCCTCTCCTCCGGTATCTTTCCCGACGCATTCAAAATAGTGCACGTCAAACCACTAATTAAAAAACCTTGGCTCGACCCTCTCGATCCCAAAAACTACCGCCCAATCTCAAACACCAGGTTCCTTGCGAAACTCATTGACCGAACCACCTACTCCCAACTAAATGCCTTTGTCGAAACCAACAACCTTCTAGACCCCGCCCAATCAGGCTTCAGATCACGTCACAGAACTGAAACCACCCTAACCTCGATCTGGGATGACCTTAAAATGACAGCAGACTCTGCGGGATGCGCCGCACTAATCCTCCTCGACCTATCGGCCGCCTTTGACACGATCAATCACTCAATCCTCCCAGACCGCCTCCACTCCCTAGGAATTCGTGGAACCGCCCTTAAATGGATTGCTTCATTCCTCAAAGATAGGCACCAAATAACGACACTCTCCAGCTTTACCTCACAAGCCCGACCAGTCGACACGGGAGTCCCCCAAGGGGCATGTCTATCCGCCCTCCTGTTCAACCTCTACCTGATCACCCTCCCACCAATAATTCGTTCTCACAATATCCTGTGTTACAACGATGCCGACGACACTCAACTAATTCTAAAACTCCTGAACTCGAAACCCAACTCACGACATGACCTGGCATCCTGCCTCCTTAACATAGAACTCTGGATGACCCAAAGCCACCTCCTTTTAAACCCCTCCAAAACAGAAATCATGGTCTGCGGCAACTCCGACCTTCTTCCGCACCCACTACCCTGGCCACCCGCCATGGGCAACTCACCGACACCCTCCAACACAGTGAAAAATCTTGGATGCACCCTGGACTCCGACCTAACACTCTTGCGCCAAGTCAACAATGTCTCAAAATCCTGCCACTACCACCTCAAAAACCTTAGGCGCATCCTTCCATACCTCTCATTTCCCAACAGAGTCTCTGCAGTCCAATCAATTGTCATATCAAGACTCGACTATGGAAACCCCCTATACCTCGGAATTCATACCTACCAACTAAATAAACTCCAAAGAGCACAAAATGCGGCAGCCAAAATGCTACTTGTGCTTGGTCCAAGAGACCACTTAAGACACTGCACTGGCTCCCAGTAGCCCGTAGGGTGGCTTTCAAAACCTTATGCCTCTCCCATCGAGCACTGCATAAAACTGGACCTCAATATCTTCAAGACAAGCTAATACCTTACCACCCCACTCGCACCCTAAGATCAAGCTCAGCCGGCCTCCTAGTAATTCCTAAGACAAACTCAATCAGGTTAGGCGGTTCATCATTCTCAGCCCTGGCCCCAACCCTGTGGTCTTCCCCTAAGACTAAACGGTTCCAAACTAGCTTCATCACAATAACACCGACCCAGCAATCGACCTGATGCAAGAAATTTACAGCTAAACAATCTCGAATGTAAACTATAAAGACAAACACTACTAAACGAGCAATGTAATGATGAGTGCTGAGAGCGGATGAGCGCTGAGAGCGGATGAGCGCTGAGAGCGGATGAGCGCTGAGAGTGGATGAGTGCGTAGAGTGGATGAGTGCGTAGAGTGGATGAGTGCGGAGAGCGGACAAGTGCGTAGAGCGGATAAGTGTGTAGAGCAGATGAGTAGGAACGAATGTAGAGGATTAATGCAGTTGGCGGATGAGTGTGTAGGACCCATGAGTGTGTAGGACCGATGAGCATGTAGGGCCGATGAGTGTGTAGGGCCGATGAGTGTGGAGGGCAAATGAATGTGGAGGGCGGATGAGTGTGGAGGGTGGATGAGTGTGGAGAGCGGATGAGTGTGGAGGGCGGATGAGTGTGGAGAGCATATGAGTATGGAGAGCAAATAAGTATGGAGAGCGGATGAGTCTGGAAAACGGATGAGTGTATGGAGCAGATGAGTGTATAGAGCGGAAGACTGTGTAGAGGGGATGAATGTGGACAAGTATAGGGGATTATTGCAATTGGCCAATGAGTGCTGAGAGCGGATGAGTGTGGAGAGCGGATGAGTGTGGAGAGCGGATGAGTGTGGAGAGCGGATGAGTGTGGAGAGCGGATGAGTCTCGAGAGTGGATGAGTGTGGAGAGCGGATGAGTGTGGACGAATGTAGAGGACTGATGCGGTTGGCCGATGAGTGTGGAGAGCGGAAGAGTGTGGAGAGCGGAAGAGTGTGGAGAGTGGAAGAGTGTGGAGAGTGGAAGAGCGTGGAGAGTGGAAGAGCGTGGAGAGTGGAAGAGTGTGGAGAGTGGAAGAGTGTGGAGAGAGGAAGAGTGAGGAGAGCGGAAGAGTGTAGAGAGTGTGGAGAGAGGAAGAGGCTGTATAGCAGAAGAGGCTGTATAACGGACGAATGTGGACGAATGTAGAGGATTAAGGCGGTTGGCGGATGAGTGTGGAGGACCAATGAGTATAGAGGGCAGATGCGTGTGGTGAACGGATGAGTGTAGAGGACAGATGAGTGTAGAGAACGGATGAGTGTAGAGGGCAGATGAGTGTAGAGAACGGATGAGTGTAGAGGGCAGATGAGTGTAGAGAACGGATGAGTACGAAGAACGGATGAGTGCGAAGAACAGATGAGTGTGGAAGACGGATGAGTGTTGAGAGCTGATAAGTGTGGACGAGTGTAGAGGATTAATGCGGTTGGCGGATGAATATGGAGAGCCGATGAGTATGAAGGGCGGATGAGTGTAGAGAACTGACGAGTATGGAGAGTGAATGAGTGGGGAGGGCGGACGAGTATAGAGAATGGTTGAATGTGGAGAGCAGCTGAGTATGGAGAGCAGAGGGCCGTGGGGAAATGATGAGTGAAGAGAACGGAAGAGAGTACGAGAGTGGAGAATGGAGGAGCCTGCAGATCGGAAGAGAGTACAGAGGGGAAGAACGAGCAGAGCGGCTGAGTGTGGAGAGAGGCTGAGTGTGGAGAGGCTGAGTGTGGAGAGGCTGAGTGTGGAGAGTCTCTGAGTATGGAGAGGCGCGGAGAGGCGCTGAGTGTGGAGGGGCGCTGAGTGTGGAGAGGCGCTGAGTGTGGAGAGGCGCTGAGTGTGGATGCATACCTCTTATCACACCCCACGCTTACTCTCTCCTTACACCACCATTCAACTAGAACACACAGATACTATGACACCATTCGGTATAACTGTTCTCATATCAACATCTGCCGCTCACTCCCCATCACTCTAAGCAAACATTGCTGGTCTCACACCCCCAGCCAAGCGTTCTCCTCAGGCCTAATGCTGCCACTCTCGGTCTGGATAATTCCGGCCAGATCGAACACATACTTCTGATCTATCACCCACCACGCTAGGAAGCAGCTGCCACAGGAATTCCGCACCAGCTGCACACATACCTGGTGCGTACACGCACCTTTGACTCTCTCTACTCCCTCTACTGACCAGGACTTCGGTTCCCATGGGCGTTCAACCTACCAGCGCCTTCAGACCATACCAATGGTATATAAGGTGCTATATAAGTGCAAAATAACATAACATAACATAATATACTTGGCAGCAAAACATCATCTTTGTTTTTTATCTTTTAAAGCAGGTGGGTAGCGGACATGTTTAAAAAATGAGAGCCTGTTTTTAATGTGTGTGCACCTCCATAACATAGAGTTGCTACATAACTTCCGAACAGGAGGTGGAAAATGTATTCTACATTTTGTCTAGATCTAGGGTCTCCAAAATACATTTATATGGAGCGATAGTCTGATGCAGTAATTTGTATTGATCTTTGATCATATCTTCTTCCTTTTCCTTTAGGAAAGTTCAGACTAAAAGAACTACACATTTTCCCATATGCTCATTGGTGATCATTTGGCTTGACACATCTGATATGTTTCTAAAGCACATTCTAAGGTGTCTTTGGAGTGTAGTGGGTGAATTGTATGCGGGTCTAAAATGTTGGCTGCAGTAACAGATCTACATGTTCAAATTGACCAGTTGGTGCTAAATCTTTAATTATTTGGGTGGTTTCTTTTAAAATGTATTCTTTGTTTATATATTTTTAGAATTGATTGTTTTATTTGAGATATTGTAGGGCTTGTCTAACTTTCTTTAAGTCGACTAGTTATTGCTGATTTTGTTTGTCTTTTGTTGGTACCACATTAACTAGTACAATTAATGATTGATCTATTGGCCGTCATACTCCTTGATTGTCTGCATTTTCTTTAAGATCTAATGGCAAATATACTACTTTGCAACAAATGCCTAACTCAGATATGATATGATATGATATGGCATTTATAACGCTCCTATACACAAGTGTTTCAAGGCGCAACGAGGCAAGGGACGGGAACAAAGGGAGGACGGACAGCGATTCTACTAGGCCAGGTGTCATTCAGATTGCGCAAGTGCATGGGAAGGGGTCAGGGACAGTGCAGTAAATGAGAAAGATGATAACAATATTAAGTAAACGGCCAGCAAGTAGCAAGCGCATGGCTAAGTGTGGGCATCATCAGGTGTCAAGGGCTGATAGGGGGACTGCAGGGATACAGAACAGTCCCCAAGTGCAGGGGTTGCCAGGTGGGCAGTACAGGTGTGTGACGCTGGCAGGGGAAGGCCTGGGCCCAAGATCAGAGGGTATCCAGGTAGCCAGTGCAGTTCCGGTTACAGCCAGGAGGTCAGCAGAGGCGAGGAGGAGAAAAAGCAGAAGCAAAGAGAAAGGTTTTGAGGTGCTTCTGGACCCGGAAATGGTTCTCCTCAAGTTTAAGGGAGGCAGGGAGGCTGTTCCAGAGGGAGGCACCAGCCGAAGAAAGAGATCTGCCACCAACTCGTTGCTTGGAGAAGCGACTGACCCTGGGGGAGTTGGAGGTGGAGGAGTAAAGAGCTCGAGAAGGAAGATATTTAGGAAGAGAGAGTTGAAGGTATTGAGGCCCCAGGCCCCAGAAGGCCTTGTGAACGATACAGATAGTTTTAAACTTAATCCTCACAGCCACTGGGAGCCAGTGCAGAGATTTCAGTCCTGGTGAGATACGATCCCTGGGCTTGAGGCCAAGGACAAGTCTTGCAGTCCTGTTCTGGATAAGTTCCAAAGGGCGGAGAGTAGAAGCAGGCAGATTTAGAAAGAGGCTGTTACAGAAGTCCAGCTTAGAGAGAACCACAGCTCTGGAGACAGTGAGCTTCTGGGGGAATGAGAGGAAAGGAAGAATACCTCTGAGGAGGTGCAGCTGGTAGTGTGACTTCTTAGAGATGTCAGAGGTGTGAGGAGAGAAGGAGAGCGTGGAGTCGAAGATGACCCCAAGGTTTTTAGCCTTGCAGGTGGGAGCAGGGGGAGGGCCAAGAGAGGCCAGCCAGAGAGCTACAGGAAAGGAGGGAGTGGGTGAGCCAATGAGAAGAATATCAGTCTTACTGGCATTAAGGCAGAGGTAACTGGCGGCACACCTAGCAGACAGACAGTCAGAGATGAGCGAAGGAGAGGAGGAGGCCGAGGGTAGCCTAAAGATGAGCTGGGTATCATCCGCATAGCACTGAAAGTTGTAGCAGAGAGCGGCGATGCAGTGGGCAAGGAGTGCCAGGTATTGGTTGAACAGCCAAGGAGCAAGATTAGACCCCTGGGGACACTACAGGTAGAGAAAAAGATATCAGAGAGGAAGGACCCAAGTTGGACCTGGGAGGGTTGGTCAGAAAGGAAAGAAGTCAGCCACGCCAGAGCCTGACCAGTGATACCCAAGTTATCACGGAGACGATTGAGCAGGATGGCATGGTTGACAGTGTCAAAGGCAGAAGAGAGATCAAGCAAGATGTGGATGCAAGGGGTGTTAGAGTCAAGGTTGGATAGCAGGTCTTCACGGATGTTCAGGAGAGCAGTTTCTATGCTTCTGGCAGCTCTGAAGCCAGACTGATGGTCATGACGACAACCAACAGATTCAGTGCGGAGATTAGGCTGGGAGATGGCCAGTTACTCCAGGAGCTTGCCCAGGAAGGGAGTGATGGAGATTGGGTGATAGTTAGCAGGGCAGGAGGGGTCAGCACAGTGTTTCTTAAGAAGAGGGTGCACAAGGGAGTGCTTCAGGGGGGGCTGCGAAGACTGCAGGGGCAAAGGAGCGATTGCATAAATCAGCCAGGCCGGAGTCAGGGAGTCCATGTGGTCCTGGATAGTTTTGGGGGAACAGGGGTGAACCTGTTTCGACAAAACTTTCATAGATCGGGCTTGTCTAGAAACCTTGTCAGCAGATGGAGGCAATTAGGCCATTTTCAGTTGAAGGCATATTATACCTTGAAATAGGTGTACTGTTTGCATTATAATTCTTTCATACAAGTTAAGATGTTGGAGAGTTTTCGGAATTGGAAAGATTGTTAGTAATAGCACGTGGTGGCATTTGGTTATTGTCAAGCTTTGTATTGCGGCACGTGCAAACTATTGAGGGGTTAATTGTTTTGTAGGTTTTTTTCTGTTGTCAGATATAAAGCTAACTGGAACCATTGGGAATCCTCATTTTCTCTATTTTGTAGGCCATGTCTACTAGTTTGTGCTCTTTTTATAAAAAGTTCTGTGACACCAGACGCATACTTGCTCTAGTATTTCAGCAGATGTGTTTTGAAACTTAGCTTTTTCTTTTTTGTATGTGTTTGTTAGGAGATTGGTATTTTTGAGGCTTTCGCTAAAATTTGCTGAAGTTACTGAATTTTCCAAGTCAACTTCATATTGAAATTATTTACTTTGGATGTGCTCTATTTCTTGAAGGAATTCTTTAGCTGTTCCATGCAGGAGAATGTTATTTAATTTTTGGAGTTCCAGAGCAGGACTTTTTTCATGGTATAGTGTGGCTGCAAACTGGGCAGGAGTCTATGATTTGTAAAGTTTTAATTTTGCTTTTGTCTTTTATTTTCACATAGTGATTGAGGAATTGTCATAAAGATTTGCAGGATTGTTGTCATATGTTACATATTGAGCTGCATGTCCATTTGTGCACTGGACGGTTTGGTTGGGTCAAAGGAACATTTGGTGGAAAGTTTGTTTGGGAAGATTTTTATATAAGGGTTTCTTTTGACATAATGGTGTCTCCTACCATTTCATACCCTTCACCATTACTCTCTATGGCAATTGTTTTTTTGTTTGTTCTTGTTTATAAGCCTCTTCATTGAAATATGGTTCTGTGCTGCTTGTGTGAATAATTTGACTTCTCAGAAGTTTGAAAAGGTATCTATATTGACATTGTGCATGTTTAGATGTACTTTGTGTGTTTTTTTGATTAATTTAGTTGTTTTTTATACTGTTTAATATCCATATGTGCAACTTTCTCTTAATTAGAAATGTAATGTTAATTAGAGCTTTAAGATTTGTCGATGATGACTTTTTATCTGTCTTTATAAGAATATGAAGAACTCTGTGGTGGAAAAATGTTTGTAAAATCATTTTTGGGGAATGCATTACTGTGGCTACTTTAATATTGGTATATATCGTGTTAGGTTCATTAGTAAGTCTGCTTTCGTTTGTACCTTATTTTTACTTTTTGGAACAAAGGCCTTATATTTTAGTGGCGGCTGGTTTGGTTTTTATGAGTGAGGTAATTAGCAGTTTTGTTTTAATGTTTTCTATTAATTGTTCTAGAGGTGGATGTCTATATGGCTTGCTTTTGTTCTTATCTGCTCTTTTCCTTATCTGTTTTCTATGGAGTTTCTATTTAGTAGGCATTTTGTTCTGTCTTTTGGGAAAAAAGAAAGTTTGGGTTTGAAAGTTGTGAATGTATATGCATGTATTGTGCATGGGCGGGTTGCCAAGTAGCCATGCAACAGGGACATCTTCCTAGCTGCTCCTACGGTGATCCTATGATGATCCGGCTAGATCCTGCCCAATGTAGCAGACATCGACAACCACTCGAAAAGAACATGAGCGGTGGAACCTGTGAGGAAGGAAGGCACATGCAGGCAAAATCTTGGTAGAAATCGGATGATGGTATGGTAGAAATAGGCCACTGCAAAATATGGTAGGGCGAAGGTACATTTACCCATCAGGGCTGTGGGCTGAAGGATTGCAGCTCGGCCGGTCCAGGTGATAGAGACACTGTGCAACTAGGTGGCTGCACAAACATATAGATGAGGAGCATTGCGGAGGGCCCTGCCACAGCATGGGTGCAGTGAGGGACAGCAGCAGGCACTGCGCTTCGAATGAAGCCTGAGAGGCAGCAAGCAAACGGATAGCACGGCAGGGCTGGCAGAAGAGCACAAAATACCTGATTGGTGTGAGGGC
Organism: Ambystoma mexicanum; assembly: GCF_040938575.1. NCBI lineage: Eukaryota > Metazoa > Chordata > Amphibia > Caudata > Ambystomatidae > Ambystoma > Ambystoma mexicanum. The sequence continues at coordinate 1,251,533,870 of NC_090931.1, forward strand.
TCAGACTGCACTGAACTCAGATAGAGTGGGGTGTAAGCGGCAGAGGAGAGCCCTAAAAGAGACGAGATGACCTGCCCAGTCTCAGTGGCAACACTGGAAGCAAGGGGCACACGGCAGAATTCGATTAATGCAGGGCGAGAGGAGGGATGTAACGAACATATGGCTGTGGCACTATTTAAAATAACAATCTATGTGACATACCTTAATCTCCCAATGCCCGTAACTGTTCACTTGTAAATGAATCACAAAGCCAGTATCAATGAACATGGTAATGGAAACAAAATTTGTGCCAAGCTGCAACCGTGAACTTAATCTGTCTCACTCACCGATAATGCATTCTACATCTACATCTCCTAATCCAGTTTTAAACTGAACTGTAACATCTGTCATGTCATTTGTAAGGCCAACCCCGAGGCCATCATTTGGATTAAAGCATCTACCCATACCAGCCTTTTAGATCACTCTGGCTGCTATGAATAATGGAATATTCACTCTTACTAAACTTTATGAGCAGAATACTGTATTATTAAACTCCATTAGCTCTCAATTTGACCATTTATCTGCTGAACTGAACGAGCAGAATTTAAGGTTACAAGAAATGTGTGACCTATTTTCCATCAGAAAAGCCATTGAAATTCCACCTGCCAGACCTTAGAACCTATAATGTCTCATGGGGAAGAACAGATTTCATCTTTGTTCACTGATGCTATTAACTGTGACCAGGCTATAATGCTCAATTCCCTTGTTTCTGCCACCCCTGCTGCACAAGAGGGAAATGTAGAATATTAAATTGAATGCATCAGCAAAATAATCAACTCTGAGCCAGTAATATTATTGCCAGAACCCTCTGACCCTCAAGAACCGATATTTGAAGTATTTTAAAATGCAAAAAGCAAAAGAAAAGCTAAAAGCACTGAAACCACAATTGATCAAAAAAAGCAAAAAGAAAACCAAAAAAGTAAGAGCAACAAAAAAAACAGTGTCCACAGAGCTAAAAAAATTCATCCATGGATTGACTACCACGCCTCCTTCAAACAAAGCAATATTCATAACAAAATCCCCCAGACCATAGCAATTGCAGAGGATAAAATTATCATAGTGTCAAAATCCCCTTTGAACAATAATGCACAACTTATCAATGAAACATCACTCTCACAGGAAGATGAGTCAAATGATCTGTTGAAATATTTGACATACTCTATCACTTCTCTTCCGGTGATGAACGAGAAACACATGTCTAAACAGGACACATCTGCTGATGTAACGAAAACACTCACCCGACATTAATGTGGAGAAAATGTTCTGCTCCTAACATTTGAACAAAGATGATTGCTACGCCAGAAAAATTCTCATACCGAAGATGAAGATATTCAGCAAAAAATCATCCATGTCAGAAATGAACAAACCAAAGTATGCAAGACGGCCGATGCCACCAACTCATATATTGATACACCTCCACATCAAAACACCCAAAAGAATGGTGAGTGGAAGCTTGAAGGATCGGATATGCTAGCTATAACCATGAGTGACCATGTGTGACAGAGGTACTAGAGGCCCTTACCCTAATCAGACAACGTTGTTCTCCATGTTTGGAACAAACTCTAATCTGAAGCAAATACGAACACAGGACATTGAAGTCAAAGAAAAACAGGATGGATACTGTCAATTCTGTCATTGGTAGTCAAGCAAATAATACTGAAAGAGAAGGATAGGCTATCAAAACATAGATTCATTGCTCTGGTTAAAAAAGAACAGCAACCAAACATTATACGAGAGAATGAACATATGAAAGCACCCCCCTAAATACCCCTATAAACCCCAAAGCCGTTCATGTTAACTGTCGAGATGTACCTATCTCCTTGGCTTTCTCCCCATCTATGCATACAGCTGCTAAACATAGAATTTAACAATAATACACATCCTCTGGCTCCTTTTACCACCCTTTGCAATGTTTATTGGAATCCTGTTGTCATAATTAATGATGTTTTTTTGACCATCTAATCGCCATTCTTGATTTGATTGCATGTGAACATTAAAACCAAATTGAGATAATTGTGGTGACTTAAATATAAGATGTTTTAACCAAACTGGTAAATCGGTCGCACCTAAAGCCATCAGATGGATGAAACTGATGGTGGATAGAAACATGACTCTACTTAATGGAAATGTAGAGGGCGATCTTCCTCCTTGTTCGACTCGGAAGAGAGATAAATCACAAACGACATTGGAGTATGTATACATGTCAACTTTGCCAAAAGTTTATGGTATTCATTAAGGTTGAAGAGAGCAATCATAACATACTAGAAATTACATGCATGTCTGTTCCTTGTGCCCAAAGACAATATTATAAACCTGTTGTATAATTATCTGAGGGTGGGAATCAAATTAAATGGACTATTCCAAAACTGAATAGGCTACTGAGTAGAGTGCTCAAAGCAACATATATCACAGAAATCTCCAACAGCTCGTAAGACATGTACACTGATCATTTATCCTTCTTTTCCCAAAAAGCCCCTACACTTCACCCGATATTCCACTAAACACACATGTTTGCTCCTGATATGAAGAATAGAAAGATAAAGAAAAGACATGACTTGAAAAATATTATAGCTGATACAGATGCTGAATACAGGAAAAAGGATACTAATATTTGCACAAAATATGAGAACTTTGTAACTCAACATAAAATTCTAAAAACGTGGAGAGAAAATTAATAAATGCTACGATTTCTAACAATGAAATCCAGTGCTCAACTTTGAAGCCTTCTTAAAGATGCCACCAAAACCGGGACATCCTTGCACTTATTGAACATTATAAGTGAGTCGGAATGGGTTTCCCACTTTACTACATTGTTTGCAGACCCCTATGCACCTCCCCTCATCTCATTACCGAATAACAATTATAAAGCTAAATTGTCAATTATTATTATAGATATTCGTATACAAATTTAAAAATTAAGTACAGTAAGTACGTGGGTCCCGATGGTATATCCAATGCGACCATTAAAGCCCACCCAGACCCATGGTCTGAAGTGCTTCTTGCAATGTATCGAAACATAGCTCGAATAGGTTCTATACCTACATCTTGGAAACAATCCATATTGATACTGATATTTTTAAAAAAAGGAGATCGGACCAAAGATAGCAACTGCAGACCTCTAGCGCTATTAGACACAGCTGGGAAAATATATGCCAGACTGCTGCTTAGAGATTTGACTAAATGGCTAAAGGTAAAAAATCTGTTAGACCCCTATCAATCGGGTTTGTAAATGGAATAGGCACAGCACACAATTTGCACATTATATCAGTACTTAAAAAAGAAGCAATAGTGAACAAACAACAATTATATTTTGCTTTGATCGATTTCAGGCAAGCGCCTGATTCAATATCTCACACTATAATTTGGAAGAAGCTAAAACTAGCAGGATGTCTGCCCTATGCACTGAACTTGGAGCAATTCTAAAGTGAAACATCTGTTTGGGTAAAAATAAACAGTGAAGAGCTTCTATCCCGACCAATCAGTACATATCGCGGACATAAACAAGTATGCATTCTTGCGTCACCCTGTTTAATTTCTATATTAAAGATATAGGGCCTCATTACACAGTAGGTGGTAAACCATGGTGCTATTAGTGCATGATTCATGCCGGTAATTTTCTGGTACCGCCTTGGATGAAAGGGGAATTACTGCCCTATTCCAAGGTTGGGAAGGCGGTAATTCCTCCTTCCTCCATTGCCCTTCCCCATTCCCATTTTGGCCCCATAGGACATAATGGGAATGGGGAAGGCACTAATTACGGTACCGCAAATTGCGGTACCGTAATTAGCACCCCGGTCCCTTTGCGGGTTCGTTTTTTAACGCCTGCTAAAAGCATTACACTGCCTACCGTGTAATGAGACCCATAAAGATGGAATACTACCAGTGCCCAAGTGCTTCCCAAATGCAGTCATCCAATATGAGCTGGGACTAATCTATCTAAAGGCTGTTGTCATTGGAACTCTCTGCTACTTTATAGGAAGTGCCTAATGAAGAAAGAATTTAAAACAACTGTCATACAGTTCCTATTGCAAGCCCCTTGAAAACTGTACCACAGACAAGCTAAGCACTTGGAAAAACCATTGCATTGAAAACAAACTTCTGTGGTTCTGTGACAATTGTCCGCCAGTGCTGTTTTCACTAGGGTGTCTCCTCATTAAATGTCCTTCACCTCAGTGACCTGGGACTGTTGTCTGTGGTATGTCACTCTTTTCTGTGCTGTGCACTACATGCTAATCATGATGGTCTGCCATGTTGGAAACACCAGGGTCCCATTTTAGGGTAATAACGAGTTTGGGTTATTAGTGTGGCAACTTCCAATTTCCTGTTTGTGGACAAAGGGAGCTTAGGAGGGTAAAAGGGTGTTGCCTCCTTTGTTTCGTACAATGCCTACCTTTAGTATTAGAGACTTTGCCTATTTCTTACTCTGCTCAAGCTCCTTCCACCTCCCAAGCACCTATTCTCTCTCCTCACTTTGTATAGCTTCTATTGGTTATTCTATTCTTTGGAGGTTCCTCCTCCACTGCTATACTTTCTCTTCTCCCTTCTTCACACTTTTTAGTATATTTTTGTTTCTGACAACTTCTAACTTCAGAGTCTTCTCCTCTATGGATAATATATGCCTTATAATGGTCCCCATCCACAATCCCTTCACTCCTCCTCAGCAACTCAAATGTCTCTTCTTGTTCTCCTAATCATACCCATGCCCTCCAATCTTCTATCTATTTGATCATTTATTGCATTCATTTTGAGTCTTTTTATTCCAGTTACCTGTCTCTACATATCAGCTCCTGACATGATTTTTCATGCTCTGTATTCCCTTCTATGTCCCCATGGGCAGCATTTGTCAGTCAACCTCTATTGACTCTAAACACTCCCCCAACTTCTGGACCACTTTAGTTACTAATGTCAATAGTATCTAATTCCTGCCTCTTTCTATTACTTTCATCATCCCTTTGGACATTAAGGCAAAAGTTCTTCAACTCGTTCTTCTCCCTCTCACCTCCTTTACCACTTTCCATGCTACTGTATTTGTATTTGTATTTATTTATTTGTATTGCGCACCTTGCCCGGAGGCTTGCGGGCGCATGTTTAGTAGGCAGTTACAAGTTGCAGAGGAGAAGTTACAGGTTCCAGGAGAAGAGGTTAACAGTTACATAGGTAGTGATACAGTATAACATGAACGGTGAAAATGACAATGATACAGTATAACATAACGGGTGAAAATGACATAGATAATAACAACAAAGTAGCAGTACCCAAGGTTACAGTAGAAGGGTACGCGCTGTGAGCAGTTACAAATTTACAGGATGTCTTGTTCCCGTAACCAAAGTTTAGCTTTGGTTTTGAATACGTGGCAAAGCGGAATGTTCCTTAGTGCATTGGGGAGAGAGTTCCAGAGCTTGGCAGCAAGGACCGGAAAACTTGACCCTCCTGCCGAGCGTAATTTGAAGCTGGGGATGTCCAAAGTGTGCACCTGGGCAGCTCTCAAGGGTCTGGTGGCTGTGTGATGCGAGAAACGTGATATTAAGTAGGCTGGAGCTGCATTGTTCTGTGCCTTGTGTGTGAGCACAAGTGATTTGAGTGATATGCGGTGCAAGATAGGTGACCACTGGATGTTGCGTCTGATAGTGGCTATATGATTCCGTCTAGGTATGTTGAATGCTGCCCTAATGGCGTTGTTTTGTGTGACCTGTAGTTTGTCCAGATTTCTTTGGCTCGTCCCAAGGTATAGGGCATTGCAATAGTCTATTTTGGATAAGATGAGGGTTCTCGCGAGGGTCAGACAATTGTCTGGAGTCAGGAATGGCCTGCAGGCTGTAATCAATTTGCAGGTGTAGGACGATGCAGAGACAACTGCATTGGTTTGTCGTGTGAGGGACAGGGTAGAATCAAGGTAGATTCCTAGAGTTTTGGTGACATTGGCCACTTTGATGTCAATCCCGTCAATAGTGAAGGAATTGTAGTTGGCGTCAAGTTTCGCGAGTTTAGTTTGGGAGCCCAGGATGATTAACTCTGTTTTTTCGTCGTTAAGGCAGAGCCCATGATTGGCCATCCAGGCCTGGATGACGGAGTAGACCGTATTAAGAGATTTTGAATCGGTTACAAAATCACCAGTGATAGGGATGAGTATCTGGGTGTCATCCGCATAATTAGTGTAGGAGACACCCAGATAATCAAGGATATCAAAGAGTGGTTTAGTAAACACATTGTAAAGGGTGGGAGATACACAGGAACCTTGTGGGACTCCACAGGGGACGTGGGAGGGGTCAGCCGCTGCTAGTGGAGAGAAGACCCTCATGGTTCTGTTGGCAAGGAATGAACTGATCCAAGAAGTGGCTGCTTCCGAGAAGTGGGCGGCGATTTTGAGATGATGACAGAGAATTTGGTGGTCAACCAGGTCGAAGGCAGCTGAGAGATCAAGGAGGAGCAGGAGTGCCAATTTGCCCTTGTCTTTCAGGTCCTCGATTTGGGTTTTCAGGTCCAGTAAAGCTGTCTCAGTGCCATGCCTGGGACGGAAACCAGATTGTCTCAGCCCTAGTAGATTGTTGCGTTCGAGATACTCCTGGATTTGGAGATAGGCTGCGCGGTCAAGGATTTTAAGCAGGAAAGGCACAGTGGTGATGGGCCTGTAGTTTGAAGGGTTGCTGGGGTCAAGATTGGCTTTTTTAATTAATGGTATGACCCAGGCATCCTTAAGGTTGTCAGGTACGGTGCTTGATTCAAAGGAGGCATTTATGAAGGAGGTAATAAATGGGGCGAGCTTGGGTGCGGCTTCCTTAATGATGACAGCGGGGCATGCATCACCTTGGCAATTGGAAGGTTTTAGTTTAGATATAATGATTTCTACTTCCTTGATGGAGAGGGGAGAGAAGCTGAATGGTTTGAAGTTGTGTTTGAGTGCTTGTATTTTATAATTCAGGGTGGTGCTCGTTGAGCTTGAGAGGTAGTTTTTTTTTGCTTTGATTTTAGTTTGGAGAGTGGTGATTTTGTCTAGTAAAGCTTTTTGGATGTTTGTACACCAATCAGTGTCAGGGGTACACTTATTGAGAGGAGCGATAGGGGACTCCAGTTCCTTAAGTATCTTAAACAGTTCCTTAGTGTTAGAGCGGGCTTGGGTGATTCTTTTATTATAAGCTTCCTTTTTGGCAGCAAGGATGGCTTCTTTATAGGCCAGGGTGGCTAGCGTAAGATTATTTTTGTTGGTCAGGGAGGGGATACTTTTCCATGAGGCCTCTGCTTTTCTTTTTTCTTTGCGTAGGTCACGTAGTTGCGGAGTGAACCAAGAGTTCAAGTGGGTCCGTGGTTTTTGTTTACGCAGTTTGATAGGGGCGATAGTATTAAGGGCTTTTAGCATAACACGATTATAAGTGTCTACTAATGCTGTGGGGTCAGTGCAGGAATCTGAAGCTGCGTGCAATAATGGGAGGATGAGTGGTAAGAGTTTCTCAACAGTGATGTCTTTTTTATTCCGTGTGCGCGTGGGCGGTGCGAGGTTTTGTGTGTCCTCAGGAGGGCTAGTGTTAATAGAGAACGAAATAAGATGGTGGTCAGACCAAGCGCAGGGGGAAACAGTAATATCGTTAAGGGCACAGTTCATGTCGGCAATCCAGTCAAGAGTACGACCTTTGATGTGGGTGGGCTCTGTGACATGTTGTGTGAAGCCGAAATCAGTCAGGACATTTGCAAGATCTGAGGCTTTGGTGTCATTCTTGTCCAAGTAACCCAGGTTGAAGTCACCCAGGATGATGATTTGGGAGCTAGGCTTCGCACTGGATGCTAGAATAGAGGAGATGTCTTCAACGAAGGTAGATGTGGGTCCAGGAGGCCTGTAAATTAGGTGAACAGTGGCTGTGTGATTGGGCGAGATAGATAGTTTGAGAGAAAGCGATTCAGCTGAGTGTAACTGAAGGCTGTCCGCAATTCTGATGTTAAGCGTATTCTTGAATATGACGGCTAAGCCGCCGCCCTTAGTTTGGTTGGTATCTCTGTCGCACCTGATTATGGTGTAGTTGTCAGGGATAGCGAGTGTCAGAGAGGGTCCAGAGGCTGCGTGCAGCCAAGTTTCCGTGACTGCAAGTAGGTCCAGGTTGTCTGAGACAATGAGATCAGCAATATCAAGAGCGTGAGCTTGGATAGAACGTGCGTTTATAAGAGCACCTTTGAGCTTAGGGACCGTGGTAACGTTGTCTTGTTGAGTATTCGAGGTAGGAGTAAAAAGGTGTTGTGGTTTGTGAGGGCTGGAACTGCAGGTGTTGCCTGATGCAGGGCTGGTAGTGTGGTAAGACCAATGTGTGCATCTAGATGCTAATTTGTGGTTCCTGATTGATAAGGGACAAGGTAGGCTAGGTTGGGTAGTAGCAACTGAGGTAGCGTGGTGAGCCTGTATGCTGTCGTTAGAGGGATTGTAGGCTAGAGGTGTGGTGGGGCGCGAATCGTGGTAGCTAGTGCCCGTGGCTGTATTAATTGTTGCGAGTGGGTACTGTGATACGAGGCGCAAGCGAGAACCAAGCCTCAAGTTTCTACTGAGAATTGTGCAGGGGTAGGTGTTGATGATATCATGGCAGGTATGCCTGAAGGGCTGGCGAGAGACAGGAGAGGAGGGTGGGCTGGTTCTTGAGTTCAATCTGATGTTTCTCATAGCAGTTCTACAAGGTTGGTTAGGTGTTGGTCTAGTAGTGAAGTGGCGTATCCAAAGTGCTGGATCATCCAGGTACGGATTCGCAGGTGTCATGGTGCTGAGCCACAAGGAAGGGGTGGTAGTTCCCATAAATGAGCTAGTGTAGGAGTCTTGGTTTGGATGAGGGTTGGGTTGGCTAGTCCAATATCTGCTGTATGTATACAGTAAGTGGAGGAGGGTTGATAAGCACCAATACATGATGTGGGTGTTGCTAGTACACAGGGTAGCAGGTGTGGTTAGTTAGTGACCAGAGGCACAACACACTAATCAATGTGGTCTGTAGGCGACCATAAGGCACAACACACTAATCAATGTGGTCTGTGGTCTGTCAAAGCTCTCCTTGTTTCACCTCACTCTCCCAAATTTTTCATACACTTTGGATATCTTTTTTGCTCCTCTGAGCATTGTCCTCTACTTTACTTTCACAAGAAACCACATATATCTAAATCTATTTCACCTTCTTCACTCTTCTGGGAAATGATTCCATGCCCCTTGCATTCACCCTTACATATTTCTAAATATATTTTATTTTTCTCTGATTTGAGCACCTTATCTGCCCCTCTGAGCACCAATCTCAGACACACATACTTTTAAGTCTCTGTGAAGGTCAACCTCTCTAGGCAACTTGTTCACATACAGGGATCAGGACACATTTCTCTGAGCCTTTGAAGTCTGGTATATACCGCTGGATATTTGGAACCAGGAATAATGTATGTTTTAAAGATATCTTGTGAGCAGAGTTGGCTGTTAATGAATTAGCTTGTTTATTCTTTCTCTCAGTACATTGGGTCTGGCTAGTTAGACCTTCAGGCTTTTTAACTTGTGGAGGTTCTCCATATATTTTCCTCCATTGGTTGTCCCCTGCCGTGCAATGGGAACTATATAATAATGATGAGGGGATTATTCCCAGACCAAACATCCACTACCCTATTGGTTACCCCACTGGAGTTCCCTATTAAAAACTGGAACCTCCAGCCCAACCAGTGAAAACACTTGGTAGACTGTACTCCATGGCATGCATCACATTGGTATCAGGGTTTGCATTATCAGCTGAGAGATCTGCAATTCCAATTGTATTACTGTCCACTTGTAAGTTATTGTAACAGGAACTGAAAGTACAGCTGAGAGAAAATTAGATTTTTCAGATGTCTCTATGGTCCATCACATTATTCCCTGCCCATTCTCAGACAAAGGGTGAGATGTCTGATCCCCTATAGGGTGAGGTGTGAGTCTAGTGTGTCTAAGTTGTCTAGACTGTTGATCTCACTCATATGAGATGAGTCTGGTGGTTTTGAGTTGAATTTCAAGGGAACTAAAAGTACCAAGAACGTATTATTTGTCCAGCCTTATGATTTGCTGGGGTTCCCTATTCAGAAATGTATCATGCAACAAAATAAAGTCCTTTAACTAGTGCCAAGACTTGCCTTTTCCATGGCTCTTTGACAATCCTCATCCAGTGTTAGTCCTATGGCCATTTTGTACATTTTCCTTCTGTATCCTTTGTGATCTTTTCTTGGTGGGCTGTGGCTTGTTACTTTTTTTCTGGAACCCCCACAATCCGTTCCTCAATATGGTATGCAAGGAAAGGATTGAGAGTGTGCCCACAACAAAAGTCCTCTGTGAGGCCCATGGGAGCTTCATAGGCTAAGAGTGTGGCCAGCTAGTCTGCCTTCTCCTCACTGATTTTGAATGTCATCTTTACTCCTTGTGTCCTGGCCTCTCTCTTTTTCTTCTCAAACACCTTCTTCGCCTGTAAGTAATCAGAAAGTCTTCTTCCACCCTATGTGGTCACCCCTGCCCCTCCCCATTACCCCTGCATTACCGCAGCACTGTACTATAGGTTTGGCAGTTAGGTGGGGTATTTTCCAGCAAGCAGAAAGCTGGAGGAAAATCTGTCACCTTGCCACCGAAAAAACATCAAAATTTGCAGAATTACCGGCAATGAGAATTCTGCCACAATTCCTATGGACTCCAAAAATGGGGACTTAAACCACCTGAAATCTGAGCAAGTACCGGTAACGGCAAATGTTTTTGGCAGTATTGCAGCATATTTTCCACTGGAATACGGCTTGTAATGAGGTCCCTTGTCACTTTTGTCCCATTCTTTAACCCTCTAAAACATTGTCTGTATAATCCTACTCCAGATCCTAACTCTGTTTATCCCCATCTCTGACCCTGTGCATAGCATTCATCTCCTAACTTCCAAATGTATATTCTCTACCACTCACTAGCAGTTTGTTTTACACCTTTCTGCACTCTCCTTAATATTCTCATGTCTGTTTCTCGCATTGTTGGCTGCTATTGTCACCGTTCTTCAAATCTCTCTTCTCTCTACTACTTTCAAGGTTATTCACACTCTCCCATCTTTCCATCTTTTTCACCAATCTGGTCACCTTATTCAGTCTTCTGAAGACTCAAATCCTCTGTACTTTCACTCTCATATATGGTTGGCTTCCCCCCTCAAATCCCCCTTTGCCCCTGCCCCCTTGCCCACAGCCTATGCCTTATTACCCCCGTCCAAACATATATATATATCTAGTCGGGACAATCAAAAAGTGGGGATCAAAAATAAAACGACCAGACATAGGTCGATTTAAGAGCAGCATACCCACCTTTATACAGCATCTTTGCTGTTCTCCAACTGTTTTGGTATCTCTTTACTACTGACTACTTTCAACCACAGCACTTTTGGAAGCTCTCTTCCTTGCAGTGCTCCACATCCAAAACATGACACCTACTTGCAGTTATGCTGCATTTTCTCCTTGCCATACCACTGCTCTACAGTCTATTATATCAATATGTGTACCAACTCCTTGTCTCTTTCTTCCAGTTTTTTAACACTTTAAACCATTTCCTGAATACTCCTTCTCCGGGTCCTCACTCTATTTATCCCCATCTCCACCCCATGCAGAGCAATGATCTCCTAACTTCCAATTGTATAGTCTCTACATGTTCTAACATTTTATTTATCCCTTTCTGCACTGTTCTCAGTACTTTCCAAACCATGTCTCTTTCTCACATCTTTGGGAACTTCAAATCTCTATTGATTTTACTACCCACATCACTTGTTGGGACTACTTTCAGGTTTATCCCCACTCTCCCAACTATTTCAACTATTTGGTGCCCGTTCATTTTTCAGAAACCCTCTAATCATCTGTACTTTCACACTTTCTAAATCTATCCTACCCTTTTCAACCCTTTGGGCATCTTCTTCACTTCCCTAAACACCATACCCCTCCTTACAAGTGGCCTCACATACTAGGCCTCTTTCTCCTTCTTCACCTTTCTGGGTGTCCTCCTAACTGTCCTCTGAGTACTACTCTCCTCCTTTCCCCCTCATATATTTCTAAATCTCTGTCAACTTCTAAAAGCACCTGTACACCTTGTTAGCTCCGCCGAGCAGCACTCTTCTCTTTAACAGCAGCATCCTATTGTGACAGAATGCCATATGGTATAGGTGTTAAGGCCCATACATATTTAATCAATTGTTAAAAATCAAAAAAGCTGTGTGTAATTCTGGTTCTAAACCCCCTTTAATAAATGATCTATGTCAACGGCATATTGCATACATGTCACTTTGCTGCAGAAGTGTCCTGACATCTACAGCTCTCCAGTGGCACAGGGCAGGTTCAAAGGTAACATGTGGATTCCTTACAGATGTTGGGACACCAAGTCCCTGGCCACACGGGTAGCATTTAAACCTCTGCAATGTTTTAACTAAAATGTATCAATTGCATTGTGGCAAGTTAATCACTAAGAATAAGTGTTACCTGGTTGTGGTATGGTGATGGATTAGAGCACACTATTATTAAATCCAACCCAGATCAAGATCATACAAATGTCTACCCTGCAAGTACAGGTGACAATAGGAAGGACATATATATTCATGGCAAGTCGGAATGTCTCCACTGCTCCAAGTGAGACAACAAAATAATGGTTTCTTTAAGATATTTTGCAAGATATATGAATGCTTCACCCATGGGGCCTCATTACACGGTAGGCGGCAAGGGTTTACCGGTACCGGTATTTTACCGGTACCGGTAAACACTTAGCGCCTTACTCCGAGGTCCCTTTGCAGGTTGGGGAATTTAACGCCTGCTTTTTGCAGGCATTAAAAAGCAACCCACAAAGGGACCAGGGAGCTAATTACGGTACCGCAATTTGCGGTACCGTAATTAGCGCCTTCCCCATTCCCATAGAGCCCTATGGGGCAAAAATGGGAATGGGGAAGGGCAATGGGGGAAGGGGGAATTACCGCCCCACCAACCTTGGAATAGGGTGGTAATTCCCCTTTCCACCAAGGCGGTGCCGGTATTTTACCAGCATGGACCAAGGTGCTAATAGCACCTTGGTCCACCGCCATCCGTGTAATGAGGCCCATGGTGTTGGTTCCTCCGCTCCCTCTATATCGGCATAATGAAAGAGGCTATCAGTCCTGACAACTGCCCCCCTTCCACCACCATACTGCAGACACAAAATGTGTTCATCACTAAGACGATCATATCGGCCTTACTCTGGAATGATCTAAGAAGAGATAATCCTATAATGTCTGGCATACATGGACATGCTGTAACCAAAGAATGAAGAAAGCAAGTGATGTCATTCCGCTTCTGAAACATGTATTGTGCGAGACACAAAGCAGTGCATTTATCACAAAGTTACAGGAATATAAGGTCAACCTGCATTTATAAATGAGAAAAATACACTGCACTCAATAGACACTCGAAAACATATACTCAAATATATCCGCTCTAATGCAAGACTCATAAAGAACACCTATAATGCTTGCTTAATGCAGAAATGCAACAATGAAAAGTAGACATTTTGGATCAAATGGACGGCGCTGACACGCTTGAATGAACTCTTGACCTTCAAAGAGCATTGAATCTGCAGGAAAAACAAACTCGCTTTATTAGCTAAAAAAACACAGAGATTAACACATTGGACAGTAGCTGCACAGCACGCTAAGATTATTGAAGAAAAGGGAGGTTTGGGCTTGCATTTAGGAGTGCATGAGATAAACAGTTGCCAAGCACAAGACATTTTTCTCTTATATTAAACAAAGAAACAGACAACCTCCAAAGACAAGGTGCTCAGTAATTAAGAATAATGTTGAGAGCAAAGTAGCTTGAACACATCTCCAGTGGACAGACAAGGAAACGGCACCAAGAGTAAAATAGGTTAAAATCCTGGTAAAAGCCTAACATAATAATAAAAATGTGGTCTCCTCACACATGACCTAGAGTTGGAGAACAAGTGCTAATCATTAGCTCGGAAATTGAGAAACCAAGACATGCACTCCTTAAAAATTCTCAGAATAAAAGATACAAGATAGAACCCAGTCGAAAGATGAAGCCCTGGCTCATGGACTAGGAATTTGGAGATGGTGGATTATAATTGGGAAAGGCAAAAGCTGGGTGTCGATCCCCCTGCCAAAAAAATGTTGCTCATGTGCTGATTTGTCAGGGAATCAAGGTTGGTGAAGTCATTGTCAACCAATCCTTTCTCTCATATGGTGTTGTTTTGCAACAGCTGCATTAACCAATCAAATAGAGTAGAGATTAAATGTATTCACCATTATCAATTTAGAGATGATCCCGGGTGGAGCCATCAGATAGAGTAAAACCAATCAGAATGTCAGCTCCTATAGATTATATACTTATATCATACTACTAACCCAATCCCAACTTCGCATAGGTTTTACTAACCCAGATTACGTTGTGACACCCGAAGTGACATATTTTTGCATTTCAAACCTTATTTTTGCATTAAAAAAATAGAGAGTTTTGAGACTTATGCGCTTAACTGCTTCCCCTGTTTTACAATTGTTAGACAAAACAGGCCTTTGTCATTTACTCGGACTCGTCTGTTTTTGGGCTCAGGATTTCCTGGCCTACCTGGTGTGCATGGGGCTGGGACTCCTGGCCGCTTCATTACATGTATATCCCATTGCCCCTGCACACTATAATCACTGGATACACTATTCAGTATGTATCTTTTTCTAAAGACATGTGCAGTTAAATGTCAATAACAAAAAGTTTTATCACACTCATACACTTTCTTAATTTCAAGACTGTAAGTATGTATTTCAACTTGTAAACAAAGATAGTCCAAGTTAACAATTTGCATAATTCAATACAAGAAAAACAAAGAGAATCTCTATGCGTTTCAAGATTCTAATTCCTTCATCAGGAACATTCTCTTGAATCTGTCAATAGTGCATAAACACAGTATTATAGATAAATCTTACATATGGTAGAAAAACAAAAAAAAAAAAATTAGGTATCATCAAGAAAATATTCAATATAAGAGATTTACATAAAAACCTATGAATATTGAACAGATGAAATATCCAGATATATTGAAGATGTAACTACCTCATGAAATTAATAGAAGTTCTTTCAGAGTACCCGTGACTGGAGTACTTCTGATGGTTAAAGTGCCTAATTATCGCCCCAAGTACCAACTGTAAGTAGAATGAAGAATCCTATAGATGTATGTAAAGGTTGTTTTTTTTGTAAAATGAACAAAAGAAAAAATATATCAACAGGAAATATTGATAAGAAGAAATGTCTTTATTACTTCACATCATGGTGTATCTAGTAACCAGAGGGTAATTAATGACCTTATAAAAAAGTAGATTATTGCCCTAATGATTTACAGAAATGTTAGGTGCAAGCTCAAAACATTTTCCTTATAAAAGTACACTTTAAGCGTCTTACCAAGATGGCTAACAGTAGAAGAGCAGCACAAAGTCAGTAGAGTTATAGCAGCATTAGAGTTATATGCTACACAATGGTGTTACTTTGAAACAGTCTTCCTGCGCTGGGCAAAAAGCATGCTGACCGCGGTGACATCATTGCGTTCTTACACAGTATCATCATCGTGTACCTCATTGCATTGGGAGATATACAAAGGACACAAAAAGAAAGGGTAACAGGAAATAGCCAAGAAACTATATGCATTATAATATAAATCAAAAAAGTATTTATTTAATAGAAGAAACGTGAATGAATAAGTAAGTCATATTTGACTGAGCGCATGTATCTAAAAAATTGTATTTGATTTTAAATGTCCTTTAGAGGTGGCTAATTCATAGATCATCAAGGTATAACCAAATCAAAAGTAGAACATTCTATTTATTGTGTAAAAAGTGTTGTGGCAGTACGGCTATTAATCCCACTTTCAATCTAAAGGATATATATGTGCATGTATATCTTAAATGATGTATTCTAATGCAAACTCATTGATGTAGTACAGAAGGTAATGTGGAGGATCAGTAGATAAGATTGTACTTGACAAAATAGAATGTAGCCAATTCGGGCAACATAGAGTTCACCAAATGATGTGGTTCAGATCTTAGTCCTCGTTCAAACCTTTAGTGTGTAGTGTACATAACAATTGTATCCACTATAACTCACGCTTGGATAGCTTTTTTTGAATGTTCCCTTCTCTCGGAAGGGGTTTGTGAAACTTCAAGGAAAACAAATCTCCTTTTTGAGATGGCATGTCCTTTCTCTATGATGCTTTACTTTGCCACCCCTTCCTTGATTCAAATTCGGACATCAGACATTGAAGAATACACTTTTGGATGTCTGCTGGGAGTCCTGTCGACTCCAAAGTCCTCTGAAAAAGAGGTGACGGCAGAAGGTCACCAAGGCAGGGGAGAGTTATTCCACTAACCATCCCAGGCATCAATAGGGGATAATTAATGTGGACCAGGTCCTGCCACTGCTATATGCACTGAAACTAGGATACTCACTGCAGTTGAAAGACCCCAGTAGGTGGCAGTCAAACTCCTGGGACTGGGAGTTCAGAGCAAGAAGGTCTCATCTTGCCAAGAGCACTTGAATTCGGAATCATAGCACTCTGACAAATCCAAATGAACCTA
Source organism: Ambystoma mexicanum (assembly GCF_040938575.1). Taxonomy (NCBI): domain Eukaryota; kingdom Metazoa; phylum Chordata; class Amphibia; order Caudata; family Ambystomatidae; genus Ambystoma; species Ambystoma mexicanum. The sequence continues at coordinate 1,251,550,477 of NC_090931.1, forward strand.
CATTGATGCTTCACTGTTTCAAGCCAATTTTGAACTCATTTGACTGTATTCGGCATTCCTCGGCCATAACAGGATCTGTAGTGCTGCCTGGACACCGGTTTGCTGCTTTGAACGATTGACTGCATTTGTAACCAGTTCAATGCCATCCTACACCAGTAATGGTCCTTTCCAACTCAACTCAATCAATCAAGGCACACTTTTGTGGAGCTGCCCGAAAGGCTGCATCTTTGACACTCATTCACTCAAACAGACCTCACATCCACTCGATTCGACCACTGACTCAGATCACAGGCAGCCATTGTGTCTCATACCAACTTGACCCAGTATAGCCATCGTCTTGACCCAATTTGCCTGCCAACTCGAACATGTTGGACCCATCAAACCGCATTGTCTTTGGCACTGATTCAAACCATGTATTTGGCATTTCTACCATATTGGAAAATACTTCACCATTCCCGGTATTGCATACCACTGATTGGTATGAAAACAGGTACCCTGCTTCACCAGCATATGGGCCTGATGCTATAAACACCTTTGCAGTCTTTTCCATCCCTCTCAATGTAAAAGGAAGGCTTGCTTTTGCTGACATTGTTTCTGTGTGCCATCACACAGAAATCCCCTAAAGGATACAATGGATAGGAAAGTTATTTTCATGTGTGGGTAGAAATACTGCTACTGAAACAAAGCATGTGTTGGCACCACAATTTGATCAAATAATAGTAAATAATCCAAAAATAATTATTAGCCAAAAATTAATCTGAGCGTTTCAATAAAGCCTTGGCACAAGGATGTAGAGAATCCAAAAAGTCCTAGGAAAGATTTCCTAGCTCATAATACACTCACACTATGCCCTTAAAAATGTGGCAGCTGTTCGCTAAACGTTCGCTAAATGTTCACAAGGTTTTTGAAATTATAGTCCATAAATCTCAATGTAAAAATGCTCCAATCACTTTTATTTCCTGAAAGGCAGTGTGCATCCAAAGTGTGTTTCCAAAAATAATTGCCAAAGCATTTCGGAACTTGGTCCGTCAACAGGGCTGGACGCGATAAACATTAAATAAGAAACAAACTGTCAAATACATAAATTCATCATCCAAAGGAAATTCACCCATGTGAGCGATAAAGTCCACTTTATAGTTAAAGATCAAATGATTTATCTGGCTGTGTAAAAGCCTTAACGCATCTACAGAAAAACAAAACCATACCCAAAACAATAACATATAACTTATGGGCAATGTGGTATGGATCTATGAACGGTCGAAAAAGTGATAAAATGTATCTATATCATGTGAACTTCTTTTACCTGGCAGCATACAGTCATCCAAGTGACTATTTGGAATAGCCGATCTCTACCTGTTGTTGAATAGAAGAAAGAAGGAAATATAGAATCACTGATAGAGTAGCCTGCTATTATCAAAAAGTCCATCTAATGCGTTATTTGTGAGGCCGCGTGTGGTCTGACCTACCGCGCTCCCAGTCTCGGTTACTTGGCAACAGGTGGGAGAAAGCTTGTGGCTCGTTCATTAGTTTCTCGACACCTTTGTTAGGCGACGTGACGTCACGCGTCCGCATCTGTGGCGACTTTACGTGTGCCTCGCATCCCGCGAATCCGGGGGACGAAGTGCAATTGAAAGGCAACCAATGTGCGGGAAGTATACTTTCAAACAACCAAAACATTACGAAAATTGATACCCGAAGGAAAATAGTGGGTATATATAAAAAAAAGTTAGTAAACAAACCCATGTCCCATAAATAATGTGAAAGGGCCCACTACTGCTGTGCTTATACTCTCACATGTCGCGTGCTGTGAAGTCACGAAAGATGTAGTCACACTAATGGACATAAGAAGCATTTGAAGCAAACATTGCAAACATGACGCGGTGTGATATTATGGGTTTACTGTAAGTACTCCTATATTGTCATCAGTATTTATAAATGCTGATTCAGTTATGAATGCTGCTACAAAACTACAAGCTCACAAAGGGAAGTAAAGGAACCAGTTTATTGCTGCGCCAAGACGAGGTTGGAGTGGAGATGGGTATTTCTATAGTGCCATTTACCATTCTCCCCTCAAGTGACATGGACTTATTTCTGCTTGTATGGAGGAATGCAGGTTAGAGTGGCTGTTCCTCTGTTTGGTCAGCTGATGGTTAGGTGACTTTGCCCTAGCATGGAGTGACATGAACGCTAGAGGAGGCAGGGCTGCTGCTTCCTTCTTGGAAAGTGAAGACTAGGGGAGGAGGTGCTGTGGCTGATTTGATGTACCTTTGGATGAAAGAGACTGTGATGCCCATTTTTGCTTTGTCTAGATTGCCTGGAAAAAGGGACGGCGTCCTTTAAGGAGATAATGACTACATGTAGGGCATTGGGGCAGAGGACCATGTTTTATGGATGGTGTTCTCTCACAGCACTGTGGCGCACATGTTTGTGTCTTTTTCTATTATTCCTGCTGTCATTTCATCCTGGCTACCATCTTCATGAGAGAACCTCCGCCCACTAGTTTCAACTTTTAGTGAGGTGAAACTGAGGCATGACTTTCTTCTATAATATTTATTTGGAGTGAGCTTTTAACTTGGCAGCTTATTAGGACACCTGTTATCTTACTTTGCGGTGTATGAGTCATTCGTTTTCTATGTTTCTCTACTTGGGTGCCTTTGTAACAAAGATTTGATGCAGTATTGAACCTATATCATTAATTGCTGTAAGTGCTTAAATTAAAAGTGCTATATATGCACTATAAATGAATCAAAAACATATATAAATTGCATCATACACAGGAACTTGGGGATTGGGGTGCATATCTCGGGACCTGAAGTCGGTTAATTTGTCGTGCAGAATCTTTGGCAACCGTAACCGTGTTAGTTCAAAAAGTAGTTTGCGTCTATGCTGGCTGTCAATTAATCGTCTCTCTTTTTTATCCTGTGGGATTTTGCATCTGGCAAGTGGGAAAATCAGGCTCTTCTTTTGTGGGCAGGAGAACGGAATTAGCTTCTTTCTATGAATATCTTCTTCCATGTGACGGGTACTAAGTGAGGGTGACTTTGAGATCTCCATCACACTACTCTGGGCCCATTTTTCCAGCTGTCATGGTGAGGCACCCAGCCCCTTGATTACCCCATGGATGTTTCAAGAGCAAGGTATGGCACTTTGTCACATATATCTTACTCTTTACTGTAAACGGTACTATAAAATATACAATATTATAACATACTATGTTATGCTACATTGCGCTAGTTCCTACTATCCTGGGCTCTGCTGTACTGTATCCCATTGTATCGTAATCCTCCTATGGGGGGCCAGTAGAGCCGGCTGAGGTGCTACAACTTGTAGTATCTAGGCATGCATTCATGTTATGTGCAGGAAAGGCAGTCGACTCTCAATATATGTTTTGTTTGTTTTTAAATAAAACTACTTTTACAACTAACATAGTACAAAGAACAAGGAACGTCGGAGCCAGCCATGTTAGTTGGTGCGGTTTGACTTTGCACTTTGTGTAGGGTGCTTTACTCCATTCTCACTGCAACGGAGCAGTGAGTGTCAGCGAGCCCAGCGTGTTTTTCCGCAAGGCGTGCATGATCGCTGCGGCAGCGGCAGTGGAGAGTTTGGCGTCTCACACCTTCTGAAGTCCCCCACAGACCCACAGTACCCGGCATCCAGCTCCACAGCTCTCTGTCTCATTTGCCCATTGATGGCGGCGGCGCACGGCTCATTTTGGAGGTCTTTTGCAGTACCTGCTGTGCGTTCGCTCGGTGCTATATTGGCTCCGCGCATGATACGTGGGTAAGCATCTGCTGTCTTCCATGGCTTGTAATTTTCTTTGGTGATTCCTTGGTGATTGTACTTCGGACCTTTTTTGTCTCTGCAGTCATTCATTTCTTAAATTAGCTATGCCCGTTACAAGGCTACAATCAATGCTTAGCATGGACAAGGAAACAGTTTGTTTATTAGAAGCTGATCTGGTTTCCACCCCGTTGCCTTCCAGTGATCAGATGGATGCGGGGGTAGAGGCGATTTATTGTCATTTTCTTCATACTCCCCTCCTATGGAATACCATGGGAAAGGCAGTCGCCTCTCAGCGGTCTTATCCCTAAGTGCAAAAAGGAGACAGATGCTTCAGAAGGAACAGCGCCTTCTATCTGAGCTTCTGTGTAACAACACAAATCCTAATAGTGATATTAAGAATGGGGTTAGGGTTGCAACCTCTCCCTCACCCTTCTCAGTGCCTGTACAGCCCCATGCACCAGAGCCTCTGGAAGAAATTGTGTGGAAAAAGGGGTGACCACTGAGGAGGAAGACCCTGATATGTCTGCAACTCAGCAAATAACAAAGGGGAGACAGTTGGGAGACATGACCCCAGAAAGATTTAATAGTGGGCTGGTTACCCCTAAGGTTCCCGATAACTGGTCGTCCTATAAGGACCAGTTGCAGCAGGACCTGGTGGCATGTCTAAACCTCGAGGATCTTCAGTCCTGGGTGTTGTCCGTTGGTCAGAAATTTCTCGAATCTCCTCTGTCTACTGCGCAGAAGCCTCTAAAATCAGATGCTAATAGAATCGAAAAGTCCTCTCAAACCTCATCTGGCCGGCATGGGTTTTATCCGGGATGTCAAACAGACCCCACTGATTCTGCCCATCTCGCTTTGGCTTTGCAGAAGAAAGAAGTCGCTCCTGTTTCTTGCCCTGTGATCAAAGCTCCATCATCCACCCAATCCTGCAGCCTTATCGGCCTCCATATGTTCTAAGGATCCACGACTTCAAAAAATCAGCAATGGCGAAAATCATGTACCCCAATCTAAGGAGATTTGTTCTGGATTCCAGAAAGTTTATAATCACCAATGTCGAGAAACCGGGTCAGTTTGAATCCAGGGAGGCCCTAAAAACAGCATTTTAGCCTGGCTCAACATAAAAGTGGCTCCTAACTGTATCAGATCCCGGAGAAACCAGATCGAGAATTGGTGCAGCTCAGATAACACGGACTGTATTGTGGTAGAATGTGGTTCCAGCAGTTTACCATTGTTTATGCATAGAATTACTAATCTGAACCATTTATCACCCCTTTCTAAGTTGAATATTGTTTTGAATTGATCCGTCTTATTCAGTTTGCCCTGTCAGCTTTTTTAGCCATTGGTTCTGCTTCATTATCGATTGTATCAGCTTTTCCATTTATGTTTATATGTTGTATAATTCTGTGTTTCTTTTGTATGTGCCATTGTGCCTACGGGTCAATTGCATGCAATATGAATAAATAAATAAAGACATTTTTTTTAAAAATAAATATTTTATGTGTTTATGAAACATCAAAATATCTCCAATTATCCACAGATCAAGCGATAAGCGGTTTGAAAGTTTAATGGCTTGGAACTTAAATCTTATCTTCCTTGGAGACTTCAACATTCACCTCGACTCCCCTGGTGCTGGCTCTGGACTCTTACGCGGCTTCTGTGACTCTCTTTCCCTCACGATTCAGCCCTCCAGTTCGACGTACTCAGCCGGACACACCTTGGATGCTCTCATCTCAGCAGACATACCCATCTCCAACCCTATCATCACACCTCTCTCCTGGTCTGATCATGCTCTCCTGTATTCGCACCTGAATCTCTTGGGTCCCCCAGTTAAGCCTCTGCCCACACTGCCAGCCTCCTTCTCCATCATTCGACCGATGAAGCGAGTGTCAAGTGCTGCTTTTGCCACCACTTTCATTCCCCTCCCACTCCAGCCACTGACTCTCACACTGACACAGACCTTGCTAACCTTCACCTCTCCATCTGCAACATTCTGGACATCCTTGCTGCTGTCATGAGGAGCCACATGAAGCCTGCTTCCAAGCGCAACACCTGATACCATTCCGACCTAGCCTCTCTGAAACACAAGTGCAGAGCCGCTGAGCAGAAGTGCAGAGCCGCTGAGCAGAAGCGGTATGCTTCGAGCACATTCGCTGCCATACAAAGAAGAAGGCCAATATCCAAGCCCACATCTCGGGCTCCACTAACAACATGGCTGAACTTTTCAAAATCTGCAAGGTACTCACAAATCCTTCTGCAGTCTCCACTTCTCCTCAGCCATCCCTGAACATCTGACTTGCAGTGGGTTCTTACTTCATAACCAAAACTCACGACATCCTGTCCTCCCTCTCCTCTACACCCCACCCTTCTGCCTCACCCACTCTCAGGCTTCCTTTGGTTGCCCTCTTCCCCCTCCTCCTACTCTCCTCTTTCCCACCCATATCACCTGATGAGGTCTCTAGACACGTTCTCTCTATGAAAATCTCCTCCAAATAGGTGCTCCCCTGCTCCTCCAGACCTATCAAAGAAAATGTTGCCTCTCTTGCTCCAGCCTTGGCTGATTTCTGCAATCACTCCTTTGCCACTGACTCCTTCCCACTACTCCTCAAGCACTCTCTTGTGTACCTTCTCCTCAAAATGCCTTCTCCTGCCCAGCTAAATATCACCCTATCTCCATTAACCCCTTCTTTTGCAAACTCTTGGAGATGCTGGTCATATCCCAGCTGATCCATCACACTGAATCTGTTGGTTGTCTCCACAACCACTAGTCTGGCTTTAGAGCAGCCAGAGGTATGGAAACTACTCTCCTGAACACCCATGAAAACTTGATCTGAAATCTCGATTCCAACTCTCCTGCTGTTCCCGTCCTTCTTGACCTTTCCTTTGCCTTTGATACTGTCAATCATGCCACCCTTATAAATTGGCTCTGTTATACAATTAGCATCACAGACCTGGCACTGGACTGGTTGATCTCCTTTCTCTCTGACCAACCATCTCAGGTTCAACTGGGCCCTTTTCTCTCCTTCATCACACTTTCCGACCTCCATCATCCCTCCGGGCTCTATCCTCTGGCTGCGGCTCTTTAACATCTACCTTGCACGTCTAGCCCATTTGATCTCCACCTTCTCTCATCACTTCCAGTGTTATGCAGACGACTCACAGCTCTGCTTCAAGCATCCTTCCACTGCCTTCTCTTCTTCCTCTCTCTGACTGCCATTCAGGCATGGTGTGCTGTTGACAATCTCTGCCTTAATGCCAGTAAGACTGAAATCCTTCTCCTACCCTATGGGCCCCCTTCCCTCACCCACTTGTGAGGCAATAAACCTTGGTGTCATCTTTGACTCCTCTCTCTCCTCACATCACAGACATTTTCAAGAAGGCCCACTTTCAGATGCAGCTCCTCAGAGGCATTCTCCCTTTCCTCACCTTCCCTCACCTTCCCTCAGAAACTCAAAGGGCCTCATTACGGGTCTGGCGGTAACCGTGCCAGTACTACCGGCGGGTTGCTGCCGGACCCGTATATATTTACCATTGGCTGACTTGTTGGTAACACCAAAGGATTACAACCCCGACGGTCTGGAAAGTCAGGCACCCGTAAATTGTAATTCCCTATTCCTATAGAGTCCAGCAGGACTCGATGGGAATGGGCAACATGGGAGCACGGGCACCGTCCGACCTTTCGGGCACAGCGGCTCCGGCATGCAGACCTGTAATATCCTTGTCCGGAAACAACGGTGCCAGTAAGCTTACTGGCACTGTTGTTTCTGGACAGGCAGACTCAGAATGAGCCCCAATGTCTATAGAGCTCTGGTCCTCTTTAGGCTGCACTACTACAACAGCCTCTTCCTCAATCCACCTCAATCTTCCCTTCACCCCCTTCAACAAATCCAGAATAGGGCTGCAAGATTTATCCTTGGCCTCAAGACGAAGTCCCTCATCTCTCCAGCCCTAACATCTCTCCACTGGCTCCTGGTTGCTGCGAAGTTCAAATTCAAACCCCTCTGCATCGTCCACAATGCGTTCTGGGGCCTGAGTCCCACTACATCCAACTCTATCTCCCTAAATACCTCTCTGATAGAGCCCTTCGGACTTCTAGCTCCAACACTCTGCAGATCAGACACTTTTCCAAGCATGAGTGGGGGTAGATCCCTCTCTACTGCAGGAGCCTCCCTATGGAATGGCCTCGCTTCCACTCTCAGACTTGAGCCAGTTCTCCTTAAGTTTCAGAAGCTTTTCAAGACCCTCCATTTCTCTTCTTCCTTCCCTCTCCCCATCCCCAGCTAAAGTCTCCCTCTGCTGCCTTCACTGGCGACTGTTTCCTTCTGATTCATACAGGGAACTGGCCCTCATGGTCCATTCTCCCAAAGAACTTCAATCTACGCTGACCCCTCCCAACCTGTACTTGCCCTACCAGGCCCCCCCCACCTGCACTAGCCTAGCTGGGCCTGCACCCCTATTGAGCCCAACTGGCCCCATCCTCGCACTTAGCATGTGTACCTTCATTCCCTGCACTCCCCTTAGCACTTGCCTAGCCCAGGAGCCATGCTCCCTCCTTTGTCCTCCCCCAGCACTTACATTCTCTCCACTCCTACCTGCACATTCTGCTCTGACCGGCACTACCTCCCTCTTTCCCACTCCTCTGGATTTGGCTACTGTGAGGGTCTAGGAGTAAGAGATGTACACAAGGGTGGCATCTTGATTGGCAAATACCTTTATTCAAACACAAATGGAGGGGTTGGATGACATTCTAGCTATCCCTACCTCTATGAGGGGTTTCCCTGCCTCAACAAAACTAGCCTATGAAACTGTCTGTGCCTGAATTATCCAAAGTAAAGCTTGCCATCCTGTGTCCAAATCCTAACCTGTCCCTCAAAAGCTAAACCTGATTTAATGTGAAAAGGGAAATGTTTTTTTACTGCCACCCTGCATCCTAATTTTGAATTTCCAAATATAAGTTCAACAATTTTTTAGAAAAGCAAACACACATTTGGCAAGGTTTGGTGGTTGATTCCCTTTCCCCAGAGCCTCTCCGCTGTTACACAAAGTGGGTTTTTGTATTTGTTCAAAAATGGCATAGGGAAACAAACAAACGTCCCACAAGGCTTGGGCTTTGATCCCCTTTCCCCAGAGCCTTTCCCCCAAGCTGTGGTGATGGTCCCAGACCCCTTGTGAGCAGGCCGAGCTCCCCGGTACTGAGACAAGGAAGAATGGTTTGTCTCCTTTTCCCAAGCTGTGCTCAGGGTCCTTGACCCCTTTTCTCAGCTCCCCCTCCTTGTTCGTTTCTCTTGCCAAGTAGGGTACTCCACAATCTCGTTCACACCAATAGACTTCACTCCCACCCACAGCCTTGGTTTACTCTCCTGCCAAGGTCTCTACGTGTCATTTGAGCAAATGAACCGTGTACTCCTATGTACTTGTATTTGGGGTGCACTTCCCTCTGCATGGGATCCAGACCACCTTCAGTTGGTCACTTCCATAGTTCTTTATATCTGACTTTTTACTCCCGGCCAAGGTCTCTGTGGACAATTTGTAAATGCAAAGTTGGTATCTATTTCTCTCATATATTGGGTTATGTATTCCCCACACGGGTCACAGGCCCCCTTCACCTTGCTGCTATGTGTTGTCAAGAATTAATCTGTATTGGCCTTCACTCGTCTCAGTGTCTTCTGCACTTTCTGGGTCTTCTCAACCCCGGTTACAGACATCCTAGTACGTGCAGGGTGCTGGTGACCACTCTCAGGTTGATTGTGGGTCTCTCAGTCTCTTCTCTGGGTCTCTAGCTACGGAGAATCAGTCGCCCGTGATATAGCGAGTCTCCTGAGCAGCCTGATGGTGTGTTTCCTTTGCTCCAGCGATCCCCACTCTTGCTGAGAGAATGTCTCCATCTGTGGGAAGTCTCCTCCTTCCTGGGTCCCGCATGGACATGCTTCTTTGTCCGTCTCCATCTGAGTTCCTGCATGGACCTCCCTTGCATAGCCTGACAAACTCTCGATCCCTTTGGAGAGGGAGAGAATGCCATTTCTCCATTCCATTTCCTGTTTTACATGAAAGGTGACCAATCAGATGATGTGAAGGACTAGAATGCGTATCATGCTTCTTGGCACTGATCCTCATTGCTCTTGGCCTCTTCCTTGTCCCAGTTCTGCCTTTGGATACTGTGTGAGTGTCTTTCTGCTCTGTAGTCTATACTAGAGAATTATCATAATAGTACATTGTTGCTCCTGGTGGAGGGGTAGGAGAAGGGGTAGGCGAATGGGTTTGAAGGAAGATGGGAGGGTCAAGGTGATACCTCCACCATGGGGACCTTTGGGTATCAGCCTCACCACCCTGGCCTCGTGTGGGGCGGCTTCCCCATCTAAAGCAGTGTTGATACCTTTGTATTCGTCACAGTACACATACTCTAGATTTTATAAGAAACCATTGAAGCGTTTTATGAGCTGGAGAAATGTGGGCATGTTTAGCAAGGTTTATGGCTGTCTGACCTGGAGTGTTTTGAAGTAACTGTAAAGAATGTATATAGATGATTTGTTTGCACCTGCAGAGAGGGCATCACAATAATCTAAGCTTGCTACCACAATGGCTGTAGCAATAGTTGCACAATGGTGCTCTGATAATAAAGGCATCATCTGCCTTAGCAGCACAAGATGAACATTGGTTGATTGCAGAATATGAGAATCCTGTGAAGACATGGAGAGCTCACAGTCAAGGAGGACTCCTAGGGTCTTGATAGCTTTTGCAGGTTTAATCATGTGTCCTTCTAAACTGAATTATAGATAACATTCCAATATTTTGGTATAGATTTTAGGTGTGCTCACAATCATGATCTCTGTTTTTTTTTTTGTTTTTTTTTTCTCCATTTGGGCCCAGCCAATGTTCAAACATCCATGTTTCAGTGCTTTCAAAGATGTTTGATTTCAAATCTGATTAAATTGGGGGTCTCCTTCCAGCATGATAATGAACTGAGTGTCATCAGCATAATGTTTGAATTTAACACTAATTATGATAGAATGTCATGAAGCAATTTAAAATAAACGGTACATAAAATTAGAGAAATACAGTCTCCTTGTGGGACACCAAACTCAACTGTCATTTGGGTCAGATGATATATTATCCACTTTCATCCGAGATGTTCTGGAACTGAGAAAGGAAACCAAACAAGAGATTGCTTTTTTTGAGGCACCCGCAATGTTTTAAAATTGCGGTAAAAGAATGAAGTGATTTAGGGTGTCTAATGTAGCTGATAAATCTAACATCAGTAGGGCTGCAGATTGCTGGTCCATTATATGAGGAAGAACGTGTTTAACATTCAGGTTGGTCTGTTTTAAATCTTGTGATTGATGGGAAGATTAAGTTCACATAGCCTTTTATGTTGGTTGATGGGCGTCTCCTGCACAGCTAGTATGGCGAAGAATATCAATGTATTATCTTGTGAAAGAAGAGGGTTAAAATAGAAGGAGTGCTCTAAGCTGGGATGAGATTTAGTAAGTGCAAATCTAGAATCTTGTCCTAGCTGGTATGACTGTGTCTAAATGTTTGTATTTTTCCTAAGATACCGTTTCTGATTTTAGTAATTTTAAAAGAAACATAGGTTTGGATGTGATAGCCCCACAATGGGGAATGCCTGCTGATATTCGTATCAGTGGTGGATTTCTGCTACTTCTCTAAAATTTGGTCAGTTCTCTTGTTGAATTTTCTGCAGAGTCAATCTGGTGTGCAAAACATGTTTCTTTCCATCGACAATTGCTGGTTTATATGTCTGTCTAGTTAAAGCGTAAGACTGTTTGTATGATTAGGAGTCCAACTACATTTTCGTACTGGTTTGAACACATTTTTTATGGGTTCGAAGGGTAGCTGTAATCCATTTGCTTTTTTGGGTTTTCATTTTGACTTCCTTTGTTGAGAGTGGTGCTAGTACTATACTATATTACTCACTATACTACATACACATCAAATATTGTATTACTTTATTAATAGTAATACAAGCTTGTTTTTGACGAATGGAAAACAGCTGGTGCTGCTGATGAGATAGTTTATTGGTGCAGCAACCTCATTTTAAGTACAAAATACCCTATTTTCAATTTATTAACATCACAGCCTCTCCATCCTGGTAACACCTGTACCTATATTGTTTTTCGCAATGACCTTGAAACACCTATGTCCCATATTGTAGGTTCCCAGACACCTGTACCCCACATTGTTTACTCAGATGGACCATGTAACATGTGGTACCTACATTGTTGGTTCTCACTGGCCTTATAATACCTGTATCCCACAACCTTGTAACACTGGTAACCCACAAGTATGTTTTTGACCTGGCTTGTTACATATGCAGGCTGTGTTGTTGGTCCATACTGTGTTTGTAAACCTGTACCACACATAATTGGGATTTTAACTGGTTCTGTTGCAAACACATATTGCGCAGTGCCAATCATCAACAGTCTTAGCACTTCATTCCAATCTTCCCAAAAATACACCCATTTGTCAATAGTGGATTTCTCTAATAAGCAAGTTACTACCTCCCCATGGAACCGACCATGCATCCATTTGTTTCCTTTCTGATAATACTACTACCTACTCCTTGTTCTGTTTTCCCCATGCCCACCCTGCCATAAGACCCAGATCCCCTTCCAAGTCAGTTCTAATGTGTTGGTTGTCCCCCCCTTTGCTTAGCATCTTCGACAGTAGATTCTGTGGTCACCTAACGTTCTGCAACACTAACTCTCTTGTCTCCTGTTATCCATTATCTACTACCTCTTTTCTTATTCATCCCTTCATGATACCTTCACTCCAGGATTTAGAAATACTTAATCTCTCTGCAGTAAAACAGCCTTCTTTCAGAACATGTCAGTTCACACAACCCACAGAAAAAGGCCATAGGAATTACCCAAATTGTAGATTGCCCCACATAATATCGCTACCACTGCCACCCAACAAACTGACTCATCCACCTTAACCCACTCCCCATGGTGGCAATAGAGACAGCATTGTGAACTATATGCTTCTTCTCTTCTTTTCTGATCATTCCCTAACATCACTGCATCACTGAACAACCTACCCACTCATGTCTAAGGTAACACTCTTAACTTTGTGTTCCTCACTTGTCCCCTCACTGACGCTCACCTAACTATTGACTGCTCTGCATCTAACAACTTTCTCATTTAATTTAACATCTCTTTTTCCTCTTCTCCTTCTCTTCTTCTAATGTCAGCAATCAATAAACGTAAGTTCAAACTTGAATTATTGGCCACCTACTAAACAGAAGCATAACGATGCATCCTAGCCATGCCCACTCCTCAAGTCTCTCTCTATTGGAAAGGCAGTGAATGAATTAAACCTTTTATAGAGTGACTATCAGTCATGGAAATACACTACTTCTTCACCTTATACTTTAAATTGTGTGTGAACAACAGTGACAATGTCCATGGCCAATGCGATATGATAATTTAATAGAATATTCTAGACATCATTTGATGATATTCTAATATATGAGGCTACTCGAGACTAAATACTTAATTCTCTTATTTATTTACACACATAATTCATTAAAAAAACTGTTCAATATTATTGGGAAAATAATTATTTTGTGTGCTCATCAAACTGTACCTTGCACTTGCCACCTGCTGGTTGTACTTTTACGTATTGTTTATTTATTCTATTATCCCATGTACTGCACTGTCCCCTCCCCCTACCTCCCGCACTTTCCCCCTTGCCCCTTCCCATGCACTTCCATGATCTGAATGACACCTGACCTAATAGGATCATTGTCTGTTTCCCCTCTGTTCCCCCTCCCTTGCCTCGTCGTGCCTTGAAACACTTGTGCATAGTTACATTATAAATGCCATATCATATCATATCATACCAAAAATCTACTATGTATGATAAGAAAGAAATACATTTTTGTTTTTTTGCACAGTGATTTATTAATTATGTTCATAAAAATTGACAAGATGTATTGAAAGTGTACGTTGAACTAAGCAAATAATTTTTACATCAGCGCTGATACACAACATTTGTAAGTGACTAAGGGCCTCATTACATGGTAGGCGGTAAGGGTTTACCGGTACCGGTATTTTACCGGTACCGGTAAATCCTTACCGCCTTACTACGAGGTCCCTTTGCGGGTTGGGGAATTTAACGGCTGCTTTTTGCAGGCGTTAAAAACCAACCCGCAAAGGGACCAGAGGAGCTAATTACGGTACCGCAATTTGCGGTACCGTAATTAGCGCCTTCCCCATTCCCATAGAGCCCTATGGGGCAAAAATGGGAATGGGGAAGGGCAATGGTGGAAGGGGGAATTACTGCCCCGCCAACCTTGGAATGGGGCGGTAATTCCCCTTTCCTCCAAGGCGGTACCGGTAAATTACCGGCATGAACCATGGTGCTAATAGCGCCATGGTTTACCGCCTTCCGTGTAATGAGGCCCAATGTTATGGAAGAGGAATCAATACATTATTGTGCATTAGGAGTCCACTTAAGGTATAACACTACTTTTTCTGTGCAATGTTACTTGGAAAAATCATGTTGGGTATATAAATTGACATTATTGACCTGTGAATGGTCGGGGACAAACCAAACTTCTTCCCTATTCTACTTTCAAAAACACTATTTAGGGGTTTTATGTAAACTATGATTTTCACAGTTCAAAAAGGTTCTCAATGGCTGCAAATTCCATGTGGTATATTGTAAAGCAGGAATAACGCTGACACAAGAAAGATGTCTAGAAAAACCAATAACCCCCACAGTACCCAGATTAACAACATGCGGGTAAGAATGTAAAATAGAAATCGAGAAACAGGACCACAAGAGAGCAATAAACAAACTGGGGGTAATGCTCTCTTATCTTTCCCCTTCTTTAGTGAAATCTGGCAATGGATAGAATGTAGGAGACAGATGTCGCCCCGACCCCTTGCTCTTCACAAGGATCAGAACTGATGACTGAACCTGGATTGCTTGCGAACAATATGGTGAGTGACCCGGTAGTGTTTGGCCGATATTTTGTACTGGTTCTCCAGCTAATAAAATAAGAAAGAGCCATTACCTTTAGAAGAGCCACAGGACAGGCACGACAGACACAGACCATTCAGCATGGCAATGTCCACTTAAATGCTGCTGAATATCATTAAGGAATGACGATAAACAGACCCGATTAGGGTTATGCCATATTCGAGTTTAGATACCCCACGTGGAGTATGAAAGGTAGAAAGAGTGATGGACTAATCAAGGTGATAGATAAATGCGATTAATAGGCATGACTCCAATTTTTAATGTATTGCAAATGGTAGTCAATGAGATATTTAAAAACTCATACATATATAAGATATTAACTGCCTGATTCATGGAATTATTTGTGTGAAAAACGCAGATGTACGCGCCTTTCTGCCAGAAAATCCCTGTTTGAAGTATGGGGATTTTCGGGCAGAAAGACACGCAAATCTGCGTTTTTCATGCAAATAATTCCATGAATCTGTCTTAAAATCTCTTATTTTCTTGCTGTTTTTTTGTAGGGGGAGACTTCCACCAGTGTGATCTATACATATTAAATGGTAACTGCAGTCTTAATTATATATTTAATAGCCAATATATGTGGTGTACTAACCTTTTTAGCCCCTGATGAATTTCCAAGTATTCAAAACATTGTAAATCTAAGGAAAGAAACATGTTGGGCACATTGTATGTTGAAGTTCTTTTATGCAT
The DNA here is from genome assembly GCF_040938575.1 of Ambystoma mexicanum. Lineage (NCBI taxonomy): Eukaryota > Metazoa > Chordata > Amphibia > Caudata > Ambystomatidae > Ambystoma > Ambystoma mexicanum. The sequence continues at coordinate 1,251,565,951 of NC_090931.1, forward strand.
TGTGTCTATTTGAGATGATGAGAATTGAATGAGTGGATGAGAGTTGAGTGGAGTGTGTTGAGTGAGGTATGTCCTGTGTGTATATTTGCACAGCACAAGCACCTTTAATTAGCAGAAAATGAAATCATTTTTGCTTGAAAAAGAGGTTTGTACTTACCACATTGGCTTTTGTGTATAACCTGCTATATCTAATTGTTCGGATAGAAAAGCACCCAGTGGTGATCTTAAAGTGTGTATTCTAACTATTAAAATATATAAATTTGTTTTATAAAAAACTGGTTGATGTAATTGTGTTTTTTTCGATACCTAAGTAGATAGGCCAGAATGGTGAAAATCTTCCCATGCTGAATTAACAGTAAAGGACCACAGGCCTGTTGTTTGTTGTACAAAGGGTATTTCCCCTTTTTGTTTGAGGGCTTGCTTGTTGGTTCTGATTTCCCTCGACATCCTTGATGTTGTTAGTTGTATATTGTACCCTCACAAACCTAAATATAATTTACTGCTTTAAAAACTCAGAGAATTAATTCATATTTAGATAGAAATATACCCTATGCATTGGTTTTCTAGGACAGCCTATTTTAAAAATACATTCACAAACTTTCCTATAAAAGCCAATGTACCCCTTCTTTGATTTAGCTTGTAAACAGGGTTCCCCAAGATAGTTGTAATTGCTATATTTCTTTGGAAATTTTTCTCAGGGATCATTGACTCGACTTTGGTTGTTATTTTAAAGGATCACACAGGTAGGGAAGTAAACCGGCTTTGGGCAATACTGCTAAGGACACTAATACTTTCAGTCTGTCCACCTGCTTCCAAATGACCTCTCAGGTAATCTCGTCCTGCCCTCAGAAAGACCTCTATATTCAGTCAATTGAATGAAAAAGCACTTTCAATGAGATTTCCTCCATTAGTCCATCGAGTTGGAACACCAATCTGCGTTCAACTGTGAAACAAGATCTCTTTCATTTCTGTTTAAATAGCCAGGAAATTCCACCCATGTAACACAATTTGATGAAGCAATTTTGAGTTGGACAGAACATTTATAGGTGTCCATTTATAGTGTCAATCTCTACTTTTAGGATTTAAAGACACAATTTCCACCATTAAAGTAGAGCAGTTATTGAAAGACAAAGTAGTATATGATAGCTCTGGCACAATAATATCATGTTTTTCCCTTATACAACCATTACACTCTATAGGCTTCCTACCATTCTTCACTTTATTAAGATCAATTTAATACCTACACAGCTCATTAAAACACAAACTGTTTGAATTCCCAACTTGTGCAGATTTGGAAATATGTTGGAAAATGTTATTCCCTCTGCAATCACACAGGCATCTGCAGTTGATTATTCTTGTTGACTAAATTGCACTTTCCCGGCAACTAGATCATGCTTTCTCAGTTTCATTACCAGACCCAGAGTGAGGTTTAATGATTCCTCTGGGACAATGAATCTCTAAGGGGATAATATAACTGCAAGTGCCCTCTCGGTTTGGATGCCTTTGTCACAATGGGAAAATGTGCTAGCAGTCTCATCAGATTGGTGGATGTCACCCTGGTTTCCAGGGTTTTGATATTGGTCTTAGGTTTTACTTTAACTGTTTGATCTGATTGATAAGCCATATATCTGCATTCTAATAACAGGTCTACCCTCTGTGTGAGTGATGTCACACAGTCATGCCAATACATGGTCCACTTCAGACCTTCTAGAACTCCGATCAAAAAACGTGCTGCCCTATCCTTATGGCAATCGAACCATTCAGACTCGGCCAAGTCAGAATTCCCAAACCGCTCTAAAGAATACAAAAAAGCTATTATCCAAGCCAAAGCTACCTCATTCAAATCTAGGATCTTGTATGCCAAATCTGATACTAAAGAAATCTTCTCTATCCTCAGGGACTTAGAAACTCCTACCACTCCCCCTCAGAACATCACCAAAGACAAGATTTGGTGTGATGAGGTCCAAGCAGCCATGTTTAACAAACTGGACTCCCTGCAAACCAAAATCAAAACAACCCAACAAACCTTGACTAACACTCCTCTCCCAACACTGCCACAAACCAAAGGATCAACCATCACTTTCTCATTCAAAGAAATTCAGGAGCAGGATATCATCAATATCATGAAATCCATTAAACCTTCACACTGCAAAGGGGACATCTGCCCTGAAGCCATTATCAAGGATTGTTCCAGCACCCTTGCCCCCTTCCTGACAGCTTTCGTCAATGCTTCTTTTTCCACTGTTAAGGTACCCTCCTGCCTCAAAGAAACCTGGGTCCGCCCTCTCCTAAAAAAACACACCCTGGACCCTAGGTCACCCAACAACTTCAGGCCCATAACCACTGTCCCGTTCCTGCTTAAAATACTAGACAAGGCTGCCTACATACAAGTGCAACAATTCATTGAGGAGAACACTCCTCGGGTGTGCGGCAATCTGGCATCTGCCCGGGTCACGTCACAGAGACTGCCCTACTTGATTTGAAAAATCAAATGGATGACGCAAGAGACCCCGGTAAACCTGCCGTACTCTTGCTCCTAGACCCCTGTGCAGCATTTGATTTCATCAATCACAATGTTCTTTGCCACCACCTGATCTCGACAGCTAACTTCTCACCCAATGCAACCGCCTGGATCACTTTCTTCTTACAAGGTACAAGCATGCAAGTCTTTTCCGACTTAGCCTTTGAGTCACCTACCATCATCTCATGCGGCATACCACAGGGGTCCTGCATATCGCCCACCTCCAACAACATTTTTACAAGGCCCCTCTTCCACATCCTGGATGCACTGGGGATATCCTAGACAAACTATGCGGAAGATACTCAAGTCCTCCTCTCACTAACAGGTGACTTTGACTATGAATCTAACGCTAGAGCCCTTAACGCCATATACACCACCATCCAAGCCTGGATGGCTCTGAATGGACTATCGGCCTCATTATAAGTTTGCCAGTCCAGTAACAATGGTACCAGTAAGCTTGCCAGTACTGTTGTTTCCAGACTGGCAAACTATGAGGTCTGCAAGTAGGTGCCTTTTCACCCGCCAGGTATTACCTGGTAGGCGGAACAGCATCCGCTTGAGACCATGTCGGTTGCACCCGCACCATTCACGAATGACGCCGGTGCATCCGGCCTCCCCATTCCCATTGAGTACAATGGGACTCAGATGGGAATGGGGAGTAATATTTTCTGGCACATGGGAATGGGCAATTGCCGGCTCTGCCGGGGCTGCAATGCCCCGGTAATTGCCCATTCCTGGGTGCTGGAAAAAAAAGTACTCTGGCGGCAGCCATGACGGTTTTACCGGCACAGCTATTGCCAGACTCATAATGAGGCCCTATGTCTCAACAATGCCAAGACTGAGCTTCTCATGATTGGATCCAATGAAACCCTCAAGAACCTCAGTACGCAAAGCAGTCACTTTAAGATTGATAACAAAAAAATACCTGTTTATGTTTACCTAGAATCAAACCTCTCCATGACAAGGCAAGTCAATGCCATCTCCTCTGCCACAGCATACCACGCCAAACTTCTAAATGCAGCCAGACCGTTTCTATCCAAGGACAACTGCATGACCATTGCCAGAGCTATAATAGGGTCAAGACTCTACTACTGCAATGCCCTCTTCTTTGGTACATCATTAAAAAACATGGAGAAGCTGCAGATTATCAAAAACAGCGCTCTGCGTGCAGCCCTATGCATCCCAAAAGAGAACACATAACTGCCGCCAGAAAACAAGCTCATTGGCTACATTTAAGGAGCATGTCCTCTTCAAGACCCTCGCTTTAACCCACAAATGTGTCTGCCAAACTGCCAACATACTTTCATCAAAGAATACACATATCTGCATTTACTAGACCAATCAGAATTCTCTAATCTAACAGACTCACAGTACCCAACATCAAGAGAGTAAGAGCAGGAGGAGCCAGCTTTCCCTACCTAGCAGCCCTGCAATGGAATGCCTTCCCACCATCGCTAAGAGCCAGAAATTCACACATGGCCTTCCGCAGAGCGGTCAAGATGCTACTCTTCATCTAATCTTCACCATGATACAGTCACATAACACTGTCAATTTGTACCTGCCTGTAACATATACTGCATGATTAGAATGTAAAATGTATATAACCAACCTGTATTGACGGCAAAGGCGGTGCAGTTGCCACATGTAACTAAGCTCATCACATGTAACAGCGCCTCGATGCCCAAGGGCTGTTTGTGCGCTATATACATTTAAATAAATACAATAACTAAATACAGTAAACATTCAATCTGGCTAGCTAACCATTTTAACTCCATGACTGGGACAACTATACAAGCTACTCTTTTAGAGCTATTAAAGTGGGAAGTATGTCTCGTCTCTTTATATTGCTAGAAGGTCAGTATTTCATATCCTGGCATGAGCGAATGAAAGGTTCAAGACAATGTGTCAAAACCTTAACAAAACACTTTTACTTTGGATTATTAAGTGTAGATGATTGTTAATGTTTGGTACTTGTAGTTGGAAAATAACAGTCAGGAGTGAGGGGGATGCCATAGTCACCCTCCCCACTTCAACAACAGTATGTACATTTCAGTGCAGTCCAAGAAAGGCTCTCATCAGGTTTCTTGTAAAAACCTTATGGTTGAAAATGTGTAACTGGATGTTTTGCAAACAACCCAAAATTATAGAGTTTAAAACTCAGATACCATCAATTATACGAACATGTGAGAGCACATGTGCAAGCACAGCACTAGAGATTTGTGAAATTCATCAAGGCCGAACCAACTTTGGAAAAAGTACCTTAACTTGTGGTTGAAGAAAGTCGTTCACTTCCTGTGAACTCTTCCAGTCAGCCTCCACAGTCTGCCACTTTCCCTCAGGTTTTTCTGAGGGGTTAGTCAGGGGGTGCAGGTGAAGACTGCAGGAGGGCTGCACCACCAAACAAACTGGAACTCTGTATCTTCACATGGTGGCAGTATTCCGTTGACTACCCGTTCCCTTTCCCTCTGGATTTTAACATTTATCCAAAGAAACATTCAATATTTGAAGCACCCAAAAGATGTGTATTGGTTTTTTCACTTGAGGTCCACATTTTTAGATACATTAATTGCACACCTCACCACAGATAATTTTACTTTTTCGGATGAGAGTATTGTGGTGCCCATCTTATAATAAAAGGTGGCATGTTGATTTATAATTAATCAATTATCCATTGCCAGGAGCAAATTCTCCAATAATCACTGTGAAAGTAATAATCACTATTAATAAAAAAACAACTTTTAAAAAAACAAGTAATTGAATTATATATGTACAGAATCATACCATTTGTGCAGGTCGCACACAGAAGATTTTGGTTCTCATGACCCTGGGCAGGGGACGGAAATGGCCTGAACAAAGTGAGGGCCTCAGCTCGGGCTGTGGGACATTACCAGTCATGTCTGCCCCCCCGCCACCTGCTGCCAGGGTCATAGAAGCCTTTTGCACCACAGGGTTTATCCAGGGTGCAATTTGTTTCCTCCATCTGTAGATTTGCATGCAGCACAGCCAATCTCTTGAGGGGAGAAAAAAAAAAAGATGCCTGCCACCATATGGAAAAGTGACTGAGTTCCTTATCCATGTCTATGGCGTCCGGAATCCAGAGAAGAGCAAATACTGAACTGTAGTAGGGGAACGCTGCCAAAAAGCAATGCCCGGGAAGAAAAAGAAATCAAAAAGAAGTGTCCAACAAGCACGAAATAATGCAAATTTATTGGACCCAAACAGCTGGGAGATATGGTTCAGACAGCTCAGTGGAATTGAATTGAATGAAATAAGCTCAACGCCCCAAACTATATCCTTTTTATACATGAATTACAAATTGAGCATAAATCATTTTAGTTACATTTTTGGGCCAGGTCACAGGAGATGATTGGCAGAACTACATTAGAAACCTATAGTGAGCTTTACCTTAATTGACCCTTATTGGATACAACATATCTTGGACCAAAATCATATTGACACCCCTCGTGACATCAGAAACCTTCCCACACCACCCAACAATTACGTGATTGTGCTGATCAGTCCAAAAACACTTGTTTGCCATTGGTGGGAATGTCCCAATATACAAATGGATAGCCTGGTGCGTACTGATGGGACATGGCATCTTGAGATGTCATGGTGTAAGCACTTGTCACTGAGCCTGACCAATGCTGTGCCCCCCAAACATCAAACAGGATACTTTACAATGTTGTACCACAGGGATGCCAACACCTCTGAACACTGATTAGCTCCCTGTCGTGCTCCCGACAACCACTATCCTCATGCTCCATTCCCCCAGCTCCCTTCTCATGCCTCGTTGCCAGCCATACTTTTAAAAACATATCCAACACTGTCAATGTATTTTAATTAACTGTATTAGATTTACTTTTCACAGTCAGTTCTTCTCAGACATCCAGGTGCCTAGCTCATTGGCCCCGGAAGTATCTCTTGGAGCAACTTCGATGGCACAGTGTTGTCCTTGGAAACTTCAGTCTTGCAACACTACTTTTTCCTGTTTCTGCTGAGTATTTAAAAAATGAATTTTGCTGTCACCAAAAATCCTGGAACCCTTTATAATAAGCTGATACAGAAAGATAAATGACCAGTATGTTTATATGCGCTTTCCCTTAAAATTACAAAGTTAAGTTGATTGCTTCAAAGTTGAAGTAGTTCCAGGGCCATTAAATGAAGAATAGTTATTGTTAAGTTACAAAAGTTAGAGTCCATCTTGCTTATATATTCCAGTGTACTGACAAAAAATGTTCATTGTAGGTTGATAGTGTTTATTTTATAAGCTGCTCAGCCGACACGTGTTTCGACAATGATGCCGTTCTCTTAATGTTCGTGAGATGGCCGTCTTGTAAAAGGGTTAAATCCCGATTTGACACGTGTTTCGACAATTTTGTCGTTCTCAAGGCTGACATTATAAACCAACACGGTAAAAGTGAACATAATAATAACAAACAATCAGTGGGGCACATTTAAAGAGATAAACATGTCACAACACAACAACGTTAAAAAGGATTAGATAATGAAAAGATGGCAAATCATAGAGATACCCAATCAGGTCAATGGAAGTGTGGGTTCACATGTACGGAGCATGAGAGAAGAAGGAAAAAACAAAATAAAACTTAGAATTAGTAAAAACTATGAAAATATTGAATATGGAATTAATGAATTGGGCATGTCTGCCCCACATCACCAGTGTGTGTGCTACCACTCTCCGTTTGCACCTAGTAGTGAAAACCACAGACATATATATCAGAAGATTAGAAATCTGTGAGCATGTTTCTAATTTATTGAAGAATATAATTAGCAAGCATGTGCTTACAAAATAGTCTTCTCATGCAAATTGCACGTGTTAAATAAATGTACAAGTTGAACGTCATAATATTGTAGCGATATCTTAGAGGGTCAGACAGAGTGAAGTCATGTATTAAAAAGAGATATAACTCACCATAGACTTGTAATTATAGGTTGTCTTAATGTTCGTGAGATGGCCGTCTATTCAATATTGAAATATATTGGAAAACATAATATTTCGATGTAAGAAGGTGGAAATAGAAATATGTGCACTGGTAGCGTAACATCCATTGTAATCTGCTACATTACCTTGTAAAAGGGTTAAATCCCGATTTGTGTCGTCTTTCGTGTAAGAAAAGTGTTCCGCCAAAAATTCTGATTTAAATACAACTCGGCATAGGCGGGCCGAAGAAAATACATTACTGCGCATGTGCACCATGCGTACATATAGTAATAGCTATCATGGCGCATGTGCCGTGAAGGTTGCGCTGTTCCAATTGACATGCTCAATAGTTGTAGTGTATGATTGAATCACGCGTGCGTGTTTGATGTCTGTGGGTGTAAATGTATAGTGTCTGCACAGATAGATTAGTATTCAAATATGAACGAAAGCCTAACACGGAATGCTTAATTTAAATGTAATAAAAATATAAATAGTAATGGGTAACGATCACTTGTTAAATTAAGATTGCCAGTGGTGCTACGCTGACTGGTGATGTTGGCACACACATTTTAATGTAACATGTAAATGTTCTCAACATATAGTGACAAAATACATGTGGTTTCTAAATTTTTATTAAATAAACGTTGTAAAAAGTTCAATGTGGTACATGTTGTAAAAATAATTGTATAAAACCGAATATACCCATAATTTACATCCTCAACAGAAAGTGACTCAAACATATACGAAGAACAATTATATAAGAATAAATTATGAGTTCATGTCAGAACATAATTACATAATTTTATGATTTTGCTAAAAGTGCAATCTTGAAAAATATTCATATTTATACTTAGATTTTTTCCAATTAAATTGTGGTCTCAGAAGAGTGTGTTACATAATCTTAGATCTTACCATTGTAATAGGGACTTACAATGAAATAAGAATTATAAGAAAACATGCATCTCATCATCTGTATTGAGACCCTCGGTAGTACATCGAAGAGAACAAATCAGTTTGGCTTCCATTTGCCTCAATTTACGGGTGATATCACCCCCTCTCTTACCCAACTTGGCCTTGCTTAAACCCATAAAACGGTGTCAGATTTGTTGTCAGTTTGGTGTTTGGCCTGCCAATGTGCCGCTAAAGGCAATCTGGTGTCCTGGCTACCCAAGCTGGCTAGATGTTCACGAATTCTGAAACGTAATTGTCTAATAGTAGAGCCAATGTACTCTTTGCCACAGACACAAATCAATGCATAAACTACATAAGTGGTTCTACAATTAATAAAGTCCTGAATCCAAACTTTCTGACCATTAATATCAAGTTATTGAACCACATTATTATCCACATATTGACACATTGAACAGTTGCCACATTTGTGAAATCCCAAAACTGGGGACAACCAAGTAGAACTGATTTTAGGATCTGCGCACTTATTTTGCAAAAATGATGGACTAATAATGTCCCGAATTGTCTCTGATCTAGTAAATATGAATTTAGGCTTGGCCGCTAAGTAGCATTTAATGTCGGTGTCTAGTAGTAAAATGTCCCAGTACCTATGCAGTATCCGATAAAGATCCTTAGAGTCCCTGGTAAACTTGGTTATCAAATCTACAGTCGGTTGGTCGCTGGGTGCATGTTTTCTAGATTTTAAAGTAATGGATCTGTTCATGTTGCGATATTTGTTTAAGCTTTTGGTAATATTATCCATAGAATAACCACGTTGTTTAAATCTGTGAGAAAGTAATGCACATTCACGTTTAAAGTCCGAGTCCCTATTACAATTTCTGCGAGCTCTATAAAATTCACCGCTCGGAATATTTCGGATGGTCGATGACCGATGACAACTAGTAGAGAACAAAGTTGAATTGGCCTCCGAGGGCTTGCGAAATGTTTTAGTGTTGATGTGTCCATCTTCAATAAAAATAGTAAGATCAAGAAAGTCAATAGTGGTGTTGCTATGTTGTGCTGTAAATTTGATACCAAATTTGTTATCATTGATATACGTGAGGAAACTTTGAAGTTCGAGAGAGGAGCCTGACCAAATCATAAGGATGTCAACTATAAATCTTTTCCAGATAACAATATTAGGCATATATTGTCTGCTGTTGAGGATATGTGTCTCTTCCATTTGGGCCATGAATAGATTAGCCAAAGAGGGGGCATATTTAGCCCCCATTGCTACTCCTTTAACCTGTGTGTAGTACTGGTCATTAAATAGAAATACATTATTCTCTAAAGTGAACTGAAGAAACATCTTGAGCATAGTGATGTGTGTTCTGTATGAGGCAGATTCCCCCCGATATGTATAGTCTAAACACGCTATTGCCAATTGGTGGTCAATGCTAGTGTAGAGGGCAGAAACATCCAAGGTTACTAAGATATAATGCGCCTGCCATTCTATCTGAGCAAGAAATTGTAATACATGTGTAGTATCCCTTATATATGAAGACATCTAGATGACATAATGTTTCAATGCATTATCCAGGTACTTGGATAAGCCTTCTGTAGCCCAGCCAATACCACTTAGAATAGGTCTGACTTCAGGTAGATGTTTATAAGGTTTATGTATTTTCGGTAAAAAGTAGATGGTGGGCATAATAGGTGTTGAGATGCTCAAAAACTTTTTTTCATCATCAGATAAAAAACCCAAAGAATGCCATTCATTGATCATGGTCATCATTGTCTTGACTATCTCTCTTTATATGTGCCCCACTGATTGTTTGTTATTATTATGTTCACTTTTACCGTGTTGGTTTATGATGTCAGCCTTGAGAACGACATCATTGTCGAAACACGTTTCGAATCGGGATTTAACCCTTTTACAAGACGGCCATCTCACGAACATTAAGACGACCATTAATTACAAGTCTATGCCTTGAGAACGACATCATTGTCGAAACACGTGTCGGCTGAGCAGCTTATAAAATAAACACTATCAACCTACAATGAATGTTTTTTGTCAGTACACTGGAATATATAAGCAAGATAGACTCTAACTTTTGTAACTTAACAATAACTATTCTTCATTTAATGGCCCTGGAACTACTTCAACTTTGAAGCAATCAACTTAACTTTGGAATTTTAAGGGAAAGCGCGTATAAACATACTGGTCATTTATCTTTCTGTATCTGTTTTTTCTATGTTGGGTACAGCAGACCTACCGTCTTATGACCGGAATACGCTGCTGGATTCCCTGCAACTTTAAGAAGAATTGTGTATAGCGCACGCACTAGGCTTTGGTCTGCTATCTTTGATTTCTTCTTTATAATAAACTGTCTACAAAATTGCATTCCTAACATGGGCAAACAAAACATGGCTTATCAAATATTTGCATATTTCTCAAACAGCACCCTAGTATGTTACCCCATAAACACCTTGCACCCCTGCCCCTATGCTCGCTATGCTTGTACTGCAACAGCCACCATATCCCTAAGCAAGTTACACACGTACTTTTCTGTTCCCCCATGTGCCTTCCCACGCTGCGCCAGCACCTGTGTCTTTATTTATTTATGTATTTATTTATTTCGGTATTAATATAGCACGCAAAACCAAGATCTACATAGGCGCTTAGACTTATGAGATTGGTTACAGGCATATAGTTGAACTTGTTCATGATTGAGTTGTTACAGATGTGAGGTGCAGTATACAAGGGTTATTATCTTAACGTACAGTCGTTTCATACAATATCATGCACTGTCAAATATTATATAGAGGGTTCACCGGAAAAAAACAAAGTATACAATGGTATACAGGCTATCATTAGATGCAAAATAAAGAGACGTTGCTTATTTCAATATGTGGAATCCTATGCTAAGTGTGGGATCCTAAACTAGGTGGCAGTTCATTATTTCGAATCTTGATTAAACAACAAAGTTTTAAGGTTTTTTCGGACGGACCACAAGGATGTATCCGTCCTCAGAGATAATGGCAAGGAGTTCCAGAGTTTGGCCACAATCACTGGGAAGCTAGAGCCGCCAGCTTTCTGTCTTCTAAATCTCGTTGTGGAGATTAGGCTGGTATAGGCGGAACGGGTAGGTCTGCTAGATTGGGTTTTGGCAATTAGATTGCTGAGGTATGCTGGGACATTATTAGAGAGGCATTTGTGCGTGACTGAGAGGACTTTTGAATTTGATTATGTCACGTACAGGGAGCCAGTGAATAGAGTGTCTAGTTGATGAGATATGTTCTTGTTTGGGTATGTCAAGTGCAGCTCTGATTGCAATATTTTGCTTGACTTGATGTTTGCTAATGTTTCTAGGATTGGGTCCTACAAAGAGAGAATTGCAATAGTCGATCCTGGAGAGGAAAAATGCTCTTGCCACCGTAATGCAATTATCAGCAGATATGAAGAGTCTGCTGGCTCTAATTAGTTTGGAAGTGTATGGTGACAAGGAGATAATGGCATTGACCTGTCTTGTTAAGGTAAGAGATGAGTCAATGTAGACACCTAGGGCTACATTACTTAATAAGGGCATGGCTGTCTCCAAACTCGGGTCTGGGTCCGTGGTCCCTGAAGGGGGAATTACCGGGCCATTCCAACTTTGGAGGGCCCAGTATTTCCACATTCGGGAACCTGGACCCGGACCATCCCCATTCCCATGTGAGCCCCCATAGGGCTCACATGGGAATGGGGAGCATGCTAACAACTGGCCCATTAATGATGGGCCCGTTGTTAGCATGCTGGTCTCCTCACGGGACCCGCAAAGGACGACTGGTCTGACCAGACGTCCAGAGCGGGTCCCACGAGGGAACCTCGTAATAGGGCGGAATGGGTTTAACGGCACCGGCAGCTCTACCAGCGCCATCAAACCCATTCTGCCTTGGGTCGTAATGAGGCCCCTATTGTTTTTATCTCTTTGGAAACGTTGATAGTGTTACCGTCGATGTTAAAGGATTTATAGCGGTGTGATAGCTTGTTTAGGTTAGAATCACTTCAAATGATGAATAACTCGGTTTTCTCATCATTGAGACATAACTCATATTGCGCCATCCATGCTTGTATCGTGAGGTACATTTCTTTCTCTCTTTTATTGCTTTATTTCAAAAGAATAGTCATAAATGCAGTTCACAGAAAAGTAAAAACACACATTAGTTATATTGTCACAATCGCTTAGCTCATTATTACTCCACTAAAATTACACAATCAGTGCTTTACCTTAAAGCCAAATAAAAACAGATCAACGTTAAACATTGCTTGTACAGAAAGATGTCTTTATCCCATAGCACTGTTCACCAACTTAGGCTTCCTCATAAACATTTTTCTTGCTCAGCTCAGATAACTTGTAGTCACAAGCACAGCCTCCGTATCAGAGGCATCCAGGAAAATTGCCATAGCACCAGCTAAGGACCTACATCCACGGCTTAAGAACATAGGCTTCAGGGAGCACTTCTTCAGAGGCATGGTTGACAGACAGAGTAACACGCGGTGTTGTACCATCTCTTCAGACTCACCACAAAGGATACATGACACGGAAAGGGCAATATTCCATCTATGCTGAAAAACAGCAGTCGGCAAGATTCCAATACAGAACTTTAAATATAATGCTCTTTCCCACCTGAGCAAGACATAGTCCAGGTAATCTTTGTAGCCCGCCCTCGAAAGATATACGCACAGCTGCTCAGAAGCCCTGGATCTTCTCCAGATGTCCTCCTGCGCCTTTGCCCCTGCTGCTCTCTTGATTGCGTCCTTTGCAACCAGTGTGATGATTGAGGGATTTGACCAATAATTCTCCCGACTAAGCAAAACCAGATATCCTTTTACATGGGCAGCCCACTTTAAGAAGCTACCCCCTGCCGGGACAAAACATTAGTTACTGCCTCTTTGTTTTTACAAAGGTGAGGTTTAGACCAGAGGCAAGCCCAGTGAAGGAACGGGTTTTACTTACAGATCATCTCAAACCCCTCCAATCCAGTTTCAGAAAGCATTGGGATTTTTGGGGCTGCAGTGGGCAAACCAAGGATATTCTTCTGAAATTTTGTCTCAACCACTGCAAGGAACTTAGTCTCCACATGCCCCCAGAGATCCGCTCTAAAGAATGCTTCCTGGCTTGCTTGTGCTCTGTAGGTCTCCAGCAATACCCGCAGTGCCCCATTCCCATGTTAGTTGGTGAATCTAGTGAGGGTCCTGCTATATCTAGCCAAGGTGAGGTTGGCCTTCTTAACCTGCATTTTCCAACTGCATGAAGCCATAACTATTAGATTTAGATAATTATAGGACTGAACCTGCTCAATTGTGTGATAAGTTATTTATAAAGCACTTAATACCCAGAGGTTTCTAAGCGCGGACCCGGGGATCGAACCTGTGTTTCTCCATGTCATCTTGCTTCCAAGGTGAGCACGTTGCCCCTGAGCTATCCTCCTGATTTCCCGAATTGCACCACCCCTCTACAAAGAGAGATAGAGAGATAAGGGATTGTGCTTCTTCTTGGAATTGGCATTGAAGATCATAGCCTTGGTTTTTGTGATATTGAAGGCAAGCCCATTCTATTTTGCGAAAGACACGAACATCTCTAGCTGTTTGTACACACCAGCCAGCGTGAGAGAGAGAGGAGCACGGCATCATCGGCAAACAACAATCCTGGATACTTGTCACCTGCTAGCAAAGGGACGTCAGTCTGGGTGGCCAACAAACTGTTCAAAACTTCATTAATTAAAATGCAGAACAGCCACGGCACCAACACACATCTCTGGCAGACTCCCTTCTGTATAGCAATACCGTGGGAAGTGCTTCCCTCTTGGCTCCAGTGACCACTGCCTAGTTTTCTGTGTAAAGACTCTGAATTGCTGAAAGCAGAGCCACAGGGATCCCAAGCTCTCCCAGTACCTTCCACAAACATGCGAGAGGTACATTTAGTTCAGAGTGTTTGAGTCCATGTCGTAGGAGCCTGTGATAGGTAGGAGTATTTGGGTATCATCCGCATAGTTAGTTTATGTGACATCCAATGTGTCTAGTTTGTCGAAGACCTGCTTGTTGAATACTTTATATAGTGTGGGCGATATGCAAGAGCCTTGATGGACACCACATGAAACTAGAGCTGGGGTAGCTGCTTATGTGCATAAGGGCCATTTTTAAGATAATTACTTCACCTGATAGGAATGTGTGTTCAGCAGATATCCTTAGATTGAAGGTATTTTTTGCAAGGAGAGCTACTCCCCCAGTCAACAGAGATAAGCTCCCTGTCGCCTCCCCACACAAAATAGAAAGCAAATGTTGCCACCTGTGGCAGGGCCTTGTGTGGCTGGAAGCAGCAGACAGAGAATGTCTATTCTCGCACACTGTTCCAGCCACCTGCTTGGCTGCTGCGCCTTCCCTGGGTGCAAAGTTTACATATACCCTATGGTGACTCCTTGAAATGTGTGAAGCTGATGTTGCAAAGTATCATGGAGTAAATGTATTGATCCTGGCATTCTGGTACATCAGTGGGGCTCATTTTAAATTAAAAGGTATTTGGGTGTTTGGGGATTATTTAAACTTGCATGCAGGGGATCACCAACGCTTACATTTATCTGTTGCTGGTCCACTGCGTCCAATTTTAAACACTCCCAGAACAGAGTGTAAAAGTAAAGAGTACAAATCGCCTTTAGCCTTTTGCTCCCCGCTTTGGGAGAAATAAAACACTGCCTGCAAATACGTTTGGCAGGATGTGTTTAATTATTCGCCTGCTGATTGGCAGGTGCAAATGAGAGGCATATTCCATTGGAATCCATTGGTTTTATGCCTGCATGAAAATCTCATGTAGACATACAACTAAATGTTCCCTTGAGACAGAAGAGCAAAGCTAAGTGCAAAATATGCTGTCTCCACTTTCCTGCCCTCCTATACATCAGGAGGGCAGGACAATGAAGAGGCGTGTGAAAGGAAAGTTTCAATTGCTGTTATGCTTCACTTGCTTATAAAATGACACCCAGTGGGTGATGCAGAGCCAGGCAGGGAACGTCTTCAGCACATTCAACTGTGCTGCAATTCCTGTCTTGGAAAGTTATCTGCACCCCCTGAAATTGACAAGGGAATGTCGGTGCAATCTATAGTTCATTCGATGGTGGGGAAGCGAGCTATAATATCTAAAATGCTTTAGACTGCTTTTACATTGGTGTTGCCTGTGGGAATGTCAGTGAATGGCTGAGGAAGCAGAACATATCACCCATTGCCTGAACATGGACCAGGACACAAGTTGGCTTGAACATTTCATGCAAAATTCCCGTCTTCTTGTAGATGCTCCTGGTGGTGCAGACAAAAATGAGCAACACTACCTTTAGTAAAGGGTGATGTTTGTGTGTATCTGAATGTCACTTTTAAAGTCCTCCTTCTTAAGTAGAATAATTGGTCTAATAATTCTGAATCTATTCAAATACTATGGGTTGATGGTTAATGAATGACCAGGGAAGGTCAGTATCTGTGGCTCTCCCACGTCAACTCTTTGTCACTGATTCCTTTGCTCCTATATTTCAAGATACATGTCCCATTCATTTGCTAAATGTTTTACCAGCTTCTTTGCTCCTGCAGGATTCATGGTGCCCTGTGTAATTTTGAATAGGTTGGGTGTGGGTTTTATAGCAAGAAACATGCTCACTCATTTCAAGCTTAAGTGATATGTATTTCAATGTGTTTTAACTTCTGTATTTCAACTAGTAATCATGATGAATTTGCACTTTTCCTTTTTTCCTGTGTTTTTTCAATCTGTTTTTCTTCTTTTTTAAATTTTGCCACTGTAGCTTTTTTTTTAATTTTGCCTCCCGCCTGCCTTCCATCCCTATTGGCCAACCTTATGTCAACTGCAGCGAGGGCCTAGCCCCACCGCACGTGGCCTGCACACCACTTTTTTCTTTAGCTCCATAAGGCAAGTGTGTGCCCCCTTTGCTGTCCGACCCCCTTTGTCTTGATTAAGCCTGCCTTTTGGGCTGAATCTTTTTGCCAAGTGCTCTTCATGCTTTCCTGGGCCTCTTTCCTGACACCAGCTTCCTCTTCCTACCCTCCCACCCACCTTCCATCCCTCCCTCCTCCCCCTGATTACTAACCTTATGTGAACTGTAGTGAGGGCCTAGCCCCCGCCGTATGTGGCCTGCACACTAATTTTGTCTTTGGCTCCATAAGGGGAGTGTGCCCCCTTTGCCATCCCAACCCCCTTTATCTTAATTAGGCCTGTCTTTTGGACTGAATCTGTTTGCCAACTGCTCTGCACACTTTCCTGGGACCCTTCCGCCTTCACCTTTCACCAACACCAGCCTCCTCTTCCAACCCTCCTGCCTGCCTTCCACCCATCCCCTTCCCCCGATTGCTAACCTTATGTGAACTGCAGAGAGGGCCTAGCCCCGCGTACATGGCCTGCACGCCACTTTTGTCTTAAGCTCCCTATGTTGAGTGTGTGCCCCCTTTGCTGCCCGACCCCCTTTGTCTTGATTAGGCCTGTCTTTTGAGCTGAATCTGTTTGCCAAGCACTCCTGGGCCCCTTCCCTGACAACAGCTTCCTCTTCCAACCCTTGCGCCTGCCTTCCATACCTGCCCCCTCAACACTGATTGGCTGTAGAGCCCTATTTAGGGCAGCCCTTGCCCGTGCAGCGACTCGGCTAAAGGTCCCAGGGCAAAAGGAAGCTCCTACAGAAGCAGATCCATATGGCGTCTGCCGGTGTCAGCTGGGGAAACAGGCAACCACTCAACAAGTGCCCACCAAAACTGCCCAAAGGAACCAACCCAATCAGCCACCATAGCATGTTAACCTTTCATTCTCATTTGTCCACCGAAAAGCAAATCATAGACTTCCCCACTACCACTTTTTTGGACGCATCTCCATGCCACTTTAAACTCAAGGTGCAGGAGAGTGGTGTCTGGCACTTAGTGCCCAATATTACTGTGGCCTGCTCCCTTTGATGCCCCTCCAAGCAGAAAGCCATCATGCTATCATGCTCCACTCACTACTCTTCTGGGTGGTTAAAAAAGCATAATCCCACCCAAAGCCATGACCGGACCAAAGGCCCACAAGACCAATTGCACTAACGCAACCCTCTGCCCACCCTAAGGTGGCAGAGTCAAGACACAGGACCATTCTTGTAGAAGCGGCTCCCAACACTGTCTGCATGTGTCAGAGGGGAAGCGAGCAGCTGTCACCCTGCAGTGACTAACAAGGTATGTGAGGTGTTGACGGGGGGTGGCATTGTATCTTATAGCCTATTCCCACGTTAGACCAGAGTGGTATGGTAGCCTTTACTTGAATTGAAACCATTAAGTTAGCTAGCCAATCTATAACCAACCCTCAAATTCTCCTTCATACTCTTACCCCCAAGGCACTTAGCCTTCTTCCCCTATCAGCCACATCAAGCTTTCTTCGCACATCTATAACGTTAGCCATCTTGTAACCCGTCTCATCTTGACAGAATTGGCAGGTGTCACATCTAGATATAACTGTGAAGTTTAGCATATCGATAGAATTGTGAAGTTTGGCATGCACCACAACTGCATAGAGCTGTGAAGTTTGGCATGTGCCACAACTAGATAGAATTGTGAATTTCTCACAGTATACCATTTTATGGAACCTAGGCCTTTTCTCCCACTATCTAGAAATTCTCAAATCTAGCTGTGTTTCTCATTGTCTACAATTTTGAGAACCAAAGCGAAACGAGTAGGAAGCATAGACCCGGCGGGAAACAAGAAGCCTAGGGAGGAAACCATAACCCCTACCTAATCTTCCTTAACCAGAGTGCGGGGGGACACCCTGACTACCCACACTGACATACGGATAGTCCACAGAGGAAATGTAGGTAGGTAAGGATCCCACACAGAAGGGCCAGGGAGGGACCAGAATCCTCTAACCTAAACTTCTCTAACCCCAGGGTGGGAGAAACCTGTCTGCATCAGCCAAGTACACATGTCACTAGAGTAATACAGAGCAAACTGCAACTCATCAACACCCCTACCAACTAGGCAGCCAAACAACAATTCCAATCAAACAAGATGATCATAGATGTTAAGTGCATGAACGCAAAATCAAAGAGGTTATTAAAACATGAAAAAACAACTAAACCAACTCTAAAACCTCAACTTTCTGCATACAGTTCTCAACCAAAAACTCACAGAACCGCTGTTCTGCACAATAATTTGCATGTACTTCACCACATTGCAACAACAGACTAACAACACATAACCCAGCATAGTAGCACATGGCAATTTGCACTGAGCCGAAAAGCGCACTTAAACTCAGCGAACGGTGCAAACCGAACTGAAGCTGCCAACAGGACAGCACAACTCTCACTTTTCAAACCCTCATTTTCAGATCCACCAGAGCGCTTGGGGACCACTCTGGGGTAGTGGCAGTGTCCGGTACACATAACTTTAACATTAACATTAACATATGTCTGGTGTAGTACAACTTTCAGTAGTTTATTTGCCAGTAGTTTATTTGCCACATATTTTACATGGATTCTAAAATGCATCATACATCGCTAATTTATCCCTCAGACAGTACAACCAATGGTTTGGATATTGACAGTAGGTAGCAGCTATGGTTACAAAAGGCTGTGCAGTGAGGGCACTGCAGTCATTATCAAAAATGTTGACAATAAGTAACTGCATATCTGTATTTATGCATTATATTTTTTGAGAAAGAAAGTAAAATAGGCATGTTTCAATGTATCTCAGCAGGCGCAGCCATTTCTTGTCATTGTGCTTCATTTGTAGAACAAGTCATAAACATATTTTCAACTTTAAAGTATAATTTGTTCTGTATTTTACAATTCATACTACAGTTTAAAAATCAATTTTCCATATTTTTGACAGATTTTTTAAATGCAAAACACTTTAGGGGATGCGTGAACATTTGTTGGGTACAAACTGTCTCCTTAGCTCTGTCACTGCTAGAATATGATCAGCAAAAATATTCAATTAACAAGGCATTGTGCAGATAAACAGGACAGAAAAAGAGGTAGGAGTGCTCTTAAATTAAAATAAACGCAGAAACTTGTTTAGTCTGTTTATGACATTAAAACATACTAAGTGCCACCTAATCTCCATTTTAATCTTTACAGCGTCAAATGAACAGTTGTAGGTTTATACCAATTACATATACTGCAGAACAGGATACTCCTACTGGTAGAACACTAGCATATATTCAGAGCTTCTTTCTTTCCCAACTACACCACATCAAAGTTTCACAGAAAAAAAGCCACATAATCGAAATTAAAAAAGAAAATCTTACATTCGACTTAACATATTTTGTTGTTCAGAGTGCCTCAATGTGAAATTGTTGCATATGGTTCCATTAAAAGAAATTCAATCGTTTGTGTATTTCACTTGGGGGTTAATTCACAAAGGGACACATCAACACAATAGTGGGCCTCATTATAAATTTGCTGGTCTGGTAATGATACCGGTAAGCTTGCCGGTTCCGTTGTTACCGGACTGGTAAACTAAGAGTTCTGCTTGCGGGTGCCTTCCAGCCCACCAGATCTGACCTGGTGGACATACCGGCACACGCGAGCAGAGCATGTCGGAAGAACGGGCACCATTCTGAATGGTGCCGGTACATCTGACCTCCCCAATCCCATGTGAGCCCCATGGGGCTCAAATGGGAATGGGGAGCATTTTTTTTCTGGCGCCTGCGGCCTGCGAATGGGCAATTACCGGTTCTGGCAGGGAAGTAATGATCCTATAATTGCCATTCGTGGGCACCGGAAAAATAATTATACCGGCGGCAGCCGTGCCGGTACTTACCGCATGGCTACCGCCAGGATCATAATGTCCCCCAATGTAAGGCACAATGGCCCTCATTACAACCCTGGTGTTGGATCATGGTGCTATTAGCACGGTAACTTACCGACTCCGCCATGGCGGAATGGGGAATTACCACCCCATTCCGAGGTTGGCGGGGCGGTAATTCCCCATTCCGCCATGGCCCTTCCCCATTCCAATTTTTGCCCCATAGGGCTCAATGGGAATGGGGAAGGCGCTAAGTACGGTGCTGCAAATTGCGGCACCGTACTTAGCACCAAGGTCCCTTTGCGGGTTGGTTTTTAACGCCTGCAAAAAGCAGGCGTCAAAATCTCCAACCCGCAAAGGGACCTCGTAATCAGGCGTTAAGAGGTTAACGGCGCCGCCACCTTTTACGGCGCCGTTAACCCCTTAACGCCAGGGTTGTAATGAGGGCCAATGTGTTGCTTCATTCGGCAGCTGCATGTCTCTTCATGGGGAAATTAAATGCAGTGAAGGGTACTGGGTAAAGCACCAAAGGACAAGCAGACTGATCCCATATACGTATCCAAATGCCAGACATGTTGAGAACATCCAGATATGCATTATGCAAATGGAACTGGGTGGGAGGCATTGTGTTGGCACCATAACTACACCGTGGTCTTCTGACCATTGTAAAATCCTGAAAGGAAGTTGTAGTTATGGGGAGTAAGGATATATGCTTTGGTATTCTGGCAAAGCATGTTAAAACTTTGGTGAAATACCATTTCCACTTTCTAAGTATTTGTGTGTATTGGCAAATGCGTACTTGTGATCTGGAGGATTCTCTAGCACACATTGCACTCAGTATAAATGAATGGAGTGAGGTGTACGTGGGCGGCCATATCATTCTAGCAGTAGATTGAAATTCTGACTGTTTTAACTCGACTGTATGGGATGAGTATGAATCACCTAGAGTTCATCGAAGCAACAAACACCATAATGTTAGAAATTGGATTGAAGGCTTAGCAGTCCTGGGTCTCTCCCAATTGAATGCACATATTTTAAATAATATTCCCAATTGACCGACCTGGTCAAACTGTGTTGTGCATTCTACCACTGATTATATTTTTGTTGAGCGGTGGATGTCCGAGAAATAAGTCCCATTGAAAATTCCTCCGACATGCTTTAGTTACCATTCAATGCCTGAGCCACACTTTGATATAGCATTTCGGTGCTGTACTGCCCATGTGGACGGGACAAAGACTGATATGCAAATGGATATTTCACATCTGTGAAAGGTACAGTGAGCAAAACGCGTGTGCTGCAAACTCCCATCTCAGAACAGGTTATCATGCCATGTTCTTCGTGGAGAGGAGCGCTTGCTACCTTCATGGAATGAAGATTCTGGGGAATTTGGTTCCAAAGATGTAATGATTAATACTGCAGGCAACCAGGTATCATGGAATGCATGCACTGCGTCTAAAGTGAATGACTACCCTGTGAAGCTTTTGAATGTATCCTCTGATGATTGGAATTATAATACTTTCACGGTGGATAACTTTGAAGGTTTTGAGAGTGATCTCTTGGAGCTTAGCCTCACAACCAAGAAACAGGGTTGGACAGTCACAACTAGGAAACACTGTCATGTTTATAATGCGGTGGTAGTAGTTAGGAAAATAGAGATTAGATGGGCTTTAAGACAAACAAGGAATAATGTTGGTCTACCGGCTATGATCAAGTAGGCCATGATCAGGGGTATTTGGCACACCTACCAGAATTGGATTCCATAGAGTCGAGCTAGAAGGACTCAGAAGAACACTGAGGCTATGTTGTCGATCATGTCCAATAAGAACACACACATTTTTTTAGGCTTATTGGTTAATTAGACATTAGACATATCTCAGCCTACCAAATAAATTAATGCAGTGTTGGAGAATGATTGGGTGACTCATTTTAATACCCTTTATTATCAACCTACAGGGAAGGGATTTAGTCTCTACAACTGTCCACAAGAAAAAATCACCAGCAGTTTGTTAGATTTTGAATGTGAAAATGTACTTGAAGTAATTAATGGATAGGATTAGTACTTCTCATACTGACGGCCCAAATAAGCTATCTAATTTTCTGTTTAACTGTGAACTGGTAGCTTGGGTTACACCAATTGTCTTTCTTGTTTAAGAACACAGTGAGAACTGAATCCTTCCCTGCTTACTGGTCATTGGTGCCCATTGTGCCCACCTATCAAAAGGGAGCTAGATCTGACCCTACAAAATATATACCCATCGCCATTTTGGATGGCATAGTAAGATTTTGTCTACCATACTATTATCACACCTTGATTGTGGGCATCATAAACTGGGAGAATTGACAAATGGCAGATTGGATTTAGGAGACACGTGGGCACATCTCTGAACAGTCTCATGTTGAAGTGCATACAACATCTTGCGTAGGAGGGGAAATATTACTCAGTAGTTATTCCATCCATTGACTAGTCTTTGATGCTGTGGATCATAATCTTTTGTGGTCCAAACTTAGCATGTGGGGAATTCTAACACGTCTTCTAAGGTTGATATTGGTTTATATGCAAACTTTAATATTCGAGTTCGATTGAATCACACTGGGCTTTTGTCTCGCTACATCCCAACTTCTTTGTGGATGAACATTCTTTGAAGATTAATCCAACTTAGACAAATATCAGGCAGTGCTCTAAATGCATGAAAGACACTACCTTTCACTGGCGAATTGGTTCAGAGCCTATGCAGAAAGTTGCTACTCTGATTTATTTAGGGTTTTTGATATCATCTAAACCTGGTAAACTGAAGCTTCAAAGGTGCTTCAAGAGTCGTGCCTCTGCCCTTGGAAACCAACTTTCAATGGACACTACAAACACCCTGAAACCTTATTGCTAATGTATACCAGTGTTTTGATATTTTGGAAAAAATGACATCCTCCTGCCCTGTGTAAGACTATGTACGACTATCATGACTTACCTGCATTAGCATCTTGCATGTGAAAACTCCTTCATCTGGTGGGTTATGATATGATATGATAGTTTATTTATAGAGTGCCTGTGAATCAATGAAGTCCATAAAAGTCAAATCCAGCATTGGCCACAAGACAGTGATGGTGAAACCAGATTGCATCAGGACAGACTCCTGCAGAAGTAGGCAGGAGGGGGAGAGGGAGCAGGGTAGAAGAATAAAGCGAAACAGGCAACACCTGTGTGCGAGAAGGGGGGCACAAGGGAACATCTTGGATTACCAGAGGGGTGGGGATGGCCTGTGAGGACAGAGGGAGCAAACACATGTTTGTGCATGCTTACCTACTGTCTGGGCAGGGGTTTGGGTCCTAGGTCCTCCTGGTCCAAACAGGAATGACCCTTTTCTTCGTCTGCCCTTCGCTTCAGATGCCCAGGAGAGAGACACCCTTGATCTAAGGGTTAAGAGCAGGAAGGAAGAGGCAGGGCTAAAAAGGTGGGTGGTGCTTAGGCCAGGTGATCAAGATCCACTTGCACCTCCTCCCTATCTGCAAAGGAAAAGAGGCTGGAGGGATCCTTCAGTAGGGAAAAAGAACGGCAACCATGAAGGGACCAGGTGGGCGGGGCTTGGTAAGTGGGGAAAAAGAGCAGCAGCCAGGAAGGCACCAGGTGGGCGGGGGTTTAGGCCAGATAACCAAGATCCACTTTCACCTGCTCCCCATCTGCTAAGGAAAAGAGGATGGAAGTCTCCTTAAGTAGGGAAAAAGAGCGTCAACCAGGAAGGCACCTGGTGGGCGGGGCTTGCTAAATTGGGAAAAAGAGCAGCAACCAGGAATGCATCAGGTGGGCGGAGCTGTAAGGTAAAATGGCAGTAATTTTAAAAGCAGCCAGTAAAATAAGTGCAGATGGCAGTGATTTCAACAGAAACAGATAGTAACATGGGTGCAGATGGGAACAGCAGGTTAGGGATTACATGACAGCATTTCAGTGGGGTTAGTATAAATGAAGCAAAAAGAGACAGCAAATTATGCAAATTAGTGGAGGTGAAGGCAGAACATTTAAATGACACATTGTGTTCATTATGGCAGTGAACTAGGCTTTCAATGTTAAAAGAAAAAAATATTGCAAAGAGACAGCAGATTCAATATGCACTGAGCACATGTATATGAATTACCATCTGTGAAGTCTTGCATTAAACAAACTCACCTAGATTAATCAACTAACTATTCCTTATGCCCAGTAATTAAGTAATGTTCCCTTTTAACAATGAAATGCAAAGACTCAGATGGAAAATTCAGCTTTTCGTTTTGTTGAAAGAAATGTGCTGCAGAAATGAATGAGCTGTTTTTTTTTAACATTCAGAGAGTTCATTGTTCTTGCAGGAAATAAGTTGATACACATAGATGCTCTTGTGGGTGAAAGGACTGAGAGCTCAAAATTCTAGAAGTTGCTGGGGTGAAGGGTTGCGTCAGAAAGAAGCCAGGTTTACTTTTTGAATGACAGGCATCAGGCATAAATACAGGGAGCAGAAAGCGGTCGGGGCTCTTCTTGCTGCTGTCTGCCGAAAGGGAGAGTTTTGGCACTGGTGGACACTGGATCTCAAGCTACCCTTCTGTCCAGAAGGGCCTTTGACGAACTGAATGCAGGAAGGGGAGAGAATTACCAAATTCCTCTCACCTCTCTTCCTGGACAACTCCAGAACTTTGACGGGAAGGAAATTCCCGTCGAGGGGACAGCAGACTTGGACATTAAGATCGGGCGACACAAGGTGAAACACCCGGTCATAGTTGTGACTCCAGAGGGCACCCCTTGTTTACTAGGGAATGACCTCCTGAGAAGGTTGTCACCCCTAATAGATTGCGTAAACAAGGTCCTCTGGACCCAGACTAGCCGACCAATAAAATTAAAACAGAGTGTCAACCATGTTAGTTTAAACGGCACCTGCCACATGGTTGAACAAAAATCTGACCAAGTAGAATTTCACTTCCAGAATAGCCAAATTCCAGATGTGACAGTAATAGCAGTAGGACAACAGACTGGTGATGGAGGGTCCTCTCTATTTCTGAAAATCAACCTTCCTTCCAGTCTAAAGTGGTACTCCACGCTGGAAGGAAACACTCTGAGATTCTATACTAATCCACAATCAGAAACTCCCACTCCTATAGTCCAGAAAGATGTGAAATCATCTCAGAGCCTGACTGATATTCAGCAAATTGGAGAGCAGTTGTTCATCCCTGTCCAGTTAAATGATGGGAAGGACTCTGTTCTCGCTCGAGTGTGTGTGAACAACGGTAAGAGCTTCATCAGCGAAGCCATGTTCCGCCAACTCCCAAAAGATCCAGCCATTCCCACATTCAAACTGATAGACAAATGGGAAATGGACCTGGAAGCGCCTAATTCCAAACATCTCCTGCCAAGCAGGTGTATGATCAAAATCTCCATTGGCAACAAGAGCATAGTCCATAATTGTTGGGTCGTGCGAGACGTCACTGCCGCCTTTTACTTAGGCAGTGACATTCTCAATCACTTTGCCATTAGTTTGGACCTAATAAACTTCAAAGCCTGGTCCCGATTAGCGGATAATCCCATGGGCTTTGATGATCCAGAAAAAGCATTTAGGTCAGCTCAATTGCTACCTTATGCAGTTGAAATTCAGATCAAAGAGGAAGTCACCATCCCAGAAAGGACCCGACAATTCTCCCTGGAAGTGAAAGTTAAAAGAGTACATGTTGACTGTGACATGCTTGTTTACCAAGTGGGTGGAATGTCTCCCAGCCCCAAATTGCAAGGCAGAAACCGCAGCTGCCCTGATGATTAACCATATCTTTTCCCGTTTTGGTCTACCTCAAAGGATTGAGTCAGACAGGGGTAGCCACTTAACCAGTGAAGTAATGACAAAGATGTGGGAGATACTGGGGGTCAAAAGGAAGTTGCATATTGCTTACCGGCCAGCTTCTTCTGGGGCAGTAGAGAGATATAACCGAACCATTGTGAGCATATTAAAGAGGTTTGTGGCAGATTCTGGGCCAAGTTGGGATATCCGATTACCTCTGGTCCTAATGGCCATCAGATCTACCCCTTCATCTGCAACCAAAATGTCACCATTTGAGTTGATGACTGGACGCAAGATGGTGCTTCCGCAGTATTTGCTCTATAGGACCCAAGAGCAGACACTGATAAATGCCTCCACTACTCATGAGTATGTGGAGAATTTAAGGAAACACCTCCAACATGCTTTTGCTTACGCTCAGCGGAATCTAGAAAGATCGGCTGATAGCATGAAGACCCACTATGACCTGAAAACTTCCAGGAAGGAATATCAGGTGGGGGACCAGGTCTATCTATACAATTTCCAAAGGAACCAGGCCAAACAGCGAACATTTTTGCCTACATGGAAGGGACCCTTTGAGATCATCGACAAGATCTCCCCTGTGGCCTACAAAATCCACATCCCCAAAGGTCCTTTGGCAGCGGGGGAAGACAAGTGGGTCCACATAAACCAGTTGAAATGTTGCCATCCCAGGCACACTCTGCAACAACTGGAGGAATCCTCTGGAATCCTAGCGGGTACTGTCTCAGACTAATTCAGTTCCAACCATAAAACATACCACATCTAGTCTCTAAAATATTGTGATTTGCATGAAACTGTCTCTTAGTTATACTGTTTTTTTTTCAAAATAAGAATGTAATGTTTCGTTTTGATGAAATGCATATGCTGCCCCACTATCTCAACAGTGGGGGAAAGACGTCTATGAGTAGGTATTGCCGCTCTTCCTTTGTCGCCCTAGGAGAAAGAAAACCTGGAGACCGGCCAAGGAGGATGATCCGGAGACTGGGAGGATGACGCAAGGGGGCCCAGGGTACCGCCCAATATTCCCATCAGGACCGGAGAGGAGAACCGATCGATCCGACCGGATGGAGGAAAAGATGTTGAACTGTGCCATTTGCAGAATTGGAAGAAGATTATGCGGACAGACCAGTGCGTGGGTCAAAACCCTTGTGCACCCGACTCCCCATTGACTCAAATTCAAAGGGCAGTCACGTGGGGGGATCTGTTGGGTGTCCTGACCCACGTTTGGACTATTAGACTACAACATTTGGTGCTGTGGGCTTAGGAAATCCAAGATGGCCGAAAAAGCCCACATGTGCGCCAGAATCTATGAAAACCGCGCAGTTGTGCACACTAAAATGGTTGCCTAACTTGCCACCCACCAGTGCGAGCAGGATGGGCCGGGGTGCCATGAGTGAAATGTGTGCCAAAGGAAAAACCGCACTTTAAAATCACCTTTTGTTTCTCTGAATGCCAGCTCAAAATGCCTATTTGCAACACATCCAAAAATCTCACTGAGCACCAGCGGACATCTGGCAGAATAAAGTCTTGTGGGCATACAACATCTGGAAAGAGGATGAGCCTAAAACAATGTTCATCACAAGACTGGCTGAGCTGTGGATTTCAGCAGTTTAAGTAAATTTGGACTGAAAGACACTAAAAATCTAAATGTTTAAAAGAAATGAGTGACCTACTTTTGAGTGTCACATAGGCTGCAATTGTTTAAATGTCATAGTTTTAAACTTAGAATCAGCATTCTAGCTGCATATGTAAAAAATTGTTAGTTATTTGAATGCAGAAAACTGGGGAACAGAAATGACATGTGGCTAAAAACTGGCTTAAAGAGATTCCAATTTTGCCTGGCAACTACCCCCATCAGGAGTGAAACTTGATTCACAAGTAACTTCCCAGGCCTGGCTGTTTCCTGCTGGCCACACTAAGGATATGCCATCTCTCTGATAATTGAATTAAGGGGAGCCCCCACAGAATACAGGAGCTCTGAACAATGCAACCTCCTTCACCCAGGCAGATGGTTTATTGCAGATGTCGTAAAACAGCTTCCTCTTGGCAGAAGCTGGGAGGGGCAGGGTCTCTGAGCTTGGCAGAAACTGGAAAGACTGGTTTCTGTACCATGTGACCTGAAAAAACCACACCCCTTTGGGGCCAGAACATAACTCTAAAAAGATGAATAACTCATAGTACGGACTTGTGAAAATTATTTAAATGATACCATAATTCTTGTGATTTTTCTGCCCACATTTTAAGACGTGTTAGGACCCGGTGGTATGTTCAGGGGGTTTTAGCGGAAAAGAGGATATTACTCAAAATGTGTGCATGTGAAAAATCTGACACTTCATCAACTAATGTCCATACTCCTTGCGCACATGTGTGTAAATTTGGGTTAATGTCCGAAATTGCAAAATCAGTTAAAAAGTGCAAATGTTGCCATTTCTGAATGCAAGCCCCCAGGAAGAGCAGATTTGGACAGGGTATACCTCCTGTGATATGTGATGGGTGCGTGTAATTTTAAACAAATGTGTACCTGTGCAAATATGTTTTTTTTTATCAAATATAGATTGTGTGTAATTTGACAGGGGAGGAGCCTCTGACCCATAAAACCTACAGCATCACTCTGACTCACAGTTCCTTCCCCAATCATGGGAGAGGGGAGAATTGGGCCAATGGGCAGTTGAGAGAGGGGCTGGCTAGTGATGCTGCACACACACCCATTTTCAAAACACATAAAAGCAGACAGACAGGACAGATAGGGACCTTCAAATCCATTTGCTGCGGGACGCTCTGCCGGGAAAATCCATACTTTACCTCCATCAATCTCTAGAGAAAGCTGTGCAGAAAGATACAGACTTTAAATCCATCAATCTCCAGAACCCAGAGAGAGAGCAGACCCAGACCAGACCGCTGTTAGCAGAACCAGGGAGAGCTGACCCAGATCACTGTGAAGTGCAGAGACCAGACCAGAGTCCAGTCTAAAACCTGACCAGATTCGTGGCGAGGCCCATTTAATTCAAGAATATAGTGTGAGTACCTAGTAGAACTGTGCAGAACCAATCTCTTAGTTAAAATAATATAATTCAATCTATTTAATCTAAGTAGAACTGCCTCCTAACTGTCACCTGTCATTTTCTAGTTGCAGCTGTCACTTGTCTTTTTGAACTTTAAAATTTCAAATCTGAAAAACGACCTTTATTTAATCGCTCATATCTCCGTGACCGTTTTCCTACCCCCGATACTTTTGCTGTAATCGCGAAAAACGCACTCGCGAATTTGCCGCGATTTGCAAAATTTCTCCACGTGTGAAAACAGAAGCTTCTTGCTTTCATTTGCCAAAAATTCGTTTAACCTGCTAGTTACTTCTAGATCCTTGCTAAAGTGAGCATGAACTCATCCCAAGTATATTTCACTCACCCTGAACCTCCTAGAGGGAATTAAAAGCATTTTAGTATATTTTTCACTTCATTGCCAGCACATATAAAAGCATTTTGGGCCTGTGTTTAAAACTCCGATCTATAATCGAAGCTTGCTGGGGTGAACTGAATTACATTTGATTGCATTTCTGAGAACTGTGTGCTTTCCTTCCATTTCCTTGCATTGCATAAAGGGGGGAGGGGATTGCCAGAGAAAAGTGATTACATTGTTATGTTGAAATCATATTGAGTATTTTCTGTATTGCATTTTTCATTCAACATTACATCCATCTGAACTTATATAAAGTATTCTCTACCACCTTATTCTTCTGTTCCTATTCACAAGTGTGCTAGTGCCCGACTATCTATTATTGATTACTGCTCAGATTCAGTGTGATATTCAATTATTAATTTATTATAAAGTGTGATATATAGATCTATTGTTTAAATTATCAAATAAACCTTTTAAACTTGCAAAACAGAACTACTTCTTGGCTCAGTGGGGTCAGGAGGATTCCAAGAGAGGGGTGTTATATAGGGGTAGTCATCCAGAACGCATGAACTGGACATAAAGATATATCAATAAGGGTTTCCATTCAGTATCCCAGACTAGGCATTGACTTAGCTGTAGTGTTGAATTGAATCCTCTTACAGGAGTCACAAGACATTTTAACAAATGTAGCTAGTTAAAACCTATCTGCATAGTCAACACACTGGTGCAATCTTAAAATCGAACACATTCACCAATGCAGCAATCAGTGAAATAGTGGTAAATTACAATGTCTGATGTCTACATCACCACACATTTCCCAAATATAGCAAAACTTGTCAGTATAATCTTGAAAGTTACCTTAGACAGCCAAAAACAATACAACAATATATTTCTTTCCAACACTTTATTTATTGGTTTTTTAAATAACTAAAAAACAAAGAAAGAATACAGCATATTCATAACATCTGTGGATACATTTTAAATATATAGTTATTGCAACCTTAAATGATCTAATTAATACCATAATCATATGTACATTACCTAATAGTATCAAGTATAATTAATCTTGTATATTACTATCATAATCTTACACATATTACACAACCAGACAATACACCTTTGACAACAAATAGACATTTCATATTAGTCCCATCTCATTTCACATCCTATCTTCCACCAATTAGTTCTACAATGATAGCATCAACTAAACAGTTAATTGAATGGCCCCCATACCTCCGAATAAGAATCCTCTTGCATTTCGTTTTTTAGCATGACTTTCTCATAACTAGACAGTGTTCCAGCCATCCCTCCACTTCTGGCTTTTTCCTTTACTTCCATACCCTTAGAATTTGCTTTGTCGCCACCACAAGTACTCTGTCGAGCCCCTCCACATCGCTCATTATTTGACAACAGAATTGCTGAATATGCTGTTCTTGGTAGCCCAACTCCCCATTTTAAATCCAATCTGCTCAGATCATCATTCCAGCAACCAACCACTCTCGAACATACAGGCACAACCACAACACAGATCATCATCAGTCATACCTAAGCCAGCCATCCCTGCCGGGGTCCACTATAAGCGACACAGAATCCTTTGATGCACATATCGTAAATTCAAATCCATCTTTGAGTGTCTCCCAACTCTCACCAGATTTTCCCACTCCTTTACAGATATATTCTTGCCTAATTCATTGACACATGCCTGCCGCAATTTCTCCCATGAATTCACACAAAAATCATCCAACGGTATCATTTTCAGATATGTAGATGCCATACATGGAGAGGATCGAATAACCCAACAGATCATTGGTCTCTCCCTCATAGGGCCATATAACATTCCCTGTCTTTCTGCAAGGAGAAACTTCAATTCTATATAATGCCTGTGTTCTTTTTCCCCTAGTCTAAAATGTCTTCTGAGTAACTCAAAAGGGATCATCTGACCATCCTTCCACACATCAGGAACCCTGAAAATATCTTTCTTAACCCAGCACCGCCAGCAACCAGACTTGTTTTCAATCTGCAGCCCCATATTATGCCACAGCGAAGCATCATAATGAATCCAAATATTCTCCCTTCACTAATCATAAAGGTTCTCAAAGCTTCTCCAGTTGTTCCGATAGTAGGCAATTTGGTTCTGATTGGGCAACTTCTTGCAGGGTATACAGTAAAAACTTCTCTTTCTCTGCCATCTTCCACAACGGTATGTCATTAACTCTGACATCAAAATATACAGCTGACTTCTTCAATACAAACCCTCTACAATAATTTTCCAAATTGGGGCATCCAAAGCCCCCATCTCGCACTGCCCATATCAAAACATACCGAGGAATCCTAGGACTCTTGCTTTCACCCCAAAGATATTTCTGAAACACTTTGTCAATGCGCCTAATGATCTTCTTCGTAAACCTTGGTGGTATAGACTGAATAATATGAAGCACTTTGGGCAAAAACACATTTTTTATTGCATTAATCTTCTCCCAGACCCCGAGAAGCAGCCAATCTCATTTTAATGCATCCTTTTGCAGTACCTCTATTACCTTAGTTACATTAAATTTCACCATCTTCTTCAGGTCACGAACCAGATGGATCCCCAAATACTTTCCATTTCCTGTATTCCACTGACAATTCCACGAGTTCAAATCATTTTTTGGTTGAGAAACACCACTGACTTCTCCCAATTAATCTTGTGCCCAGACAGGCGTCCCACCTCTTCAAACATACTTTTGAGTTTATTGACCCCCTCTTTTGGGTTGGACATGATTATTGTCATGTCATCCATATAACATAACACTTTATTTTCCCCTTCCCTTATTTTGAGCCCCCTTATACTTATACTTATAAGCTATCAGGCACTCGAGTGCCAGATAAAAAAGATAAGGTGATAGCGGACAACCCTGTCTGGTGTCCCTAGTCAAGGGAAAGGAAGCAGAAACTTCTCAGTTTACCCATGTTTTGCACTAAGACCTAAATATAAACCTTTAATGGTTCTCAGAAAGGCATCCCCAAATCCCATCCTCTTAAGCGTGTAATCTAAAAAAACTCAATTGACCCGACCACACACATTTTCCGCATCCATAAATATTAGTAGCATGTTTTGAACCTCATTTTTGAGAAGCCCCATCATATCAATAACAGTTCTGATGTGGTAATAGCCATGCCTACCATGCATTATCCCAACCTGAGAATGCCCAATTAGTCTACCAATGTACATGTTCAACCTATCAGTCAATATTCTAGTGAATATTTTTGTGTCAACATTTAATAACAATGTGATCCCTATCTGGTTTTGGGACTACTGAGATACTTGCCTCTCACATTGTTGTGTACATAACCCCTTCTGTCATGAAAACATTATACAGGCTACATAGTAATGGAGCAAATTCGGGAAATAGAACTGGGTAGAACCTCAACTGGCAACCCATCTAGGCCCAGCGATTTACCTACATTGAGTTGATCGATTGCTCTTAATATCTCCTCATCCTTGATTGGTTGATCAATATTTATAGTTTGTTCTGCAGTCAATTTTGTCAAATGTTATCTTCCTAAAAAACTCTTCTAAGCTGTCTGATGCCAGAAATTGGGTTCCTGTATACAAAGACTCATACAAGCTCCTAAAACATTCACATATCTCCTCCCTCTTAACCTTAGACATTCCCTGTTCATTCCCTATTTTCTGAACATAGGCTTTATCAATTAAGCCCTTCAACTTATTGTCAAGCAATCTACCACCATTATCTCCCTGCTCCCAATATTTCTGTCTCATGAAAAATTGACATTTCTCACTCTGCAAGTCCATTTCACTCTTCAAGGATTCACACGCTCTATCCATCTCTACCTTGTCTTCACTGCTTCTTGACAATTGGAATTTCTTCTGATACTTTTCTAACTTACTCTCCAGACGTTTCAATTCCACCATCACCTTTTCGTAGTACGGGCTGTAATGTTCATCAATTCGCCCCTAATTGCAGCTTTGAAACAATCCCAGAGCACTAGCTCAGCAGCTGAGCCTCTATCTATTTCATAAAAGGTCTTAACAAGAGATGTTAAGGATGTTAGAACTTCCTGATCCATATATATATATTTATACGAGTACACAGAGCCGGGTAAGTGCCGCGGCCGCGGGTCTACTTTCGATTTCGATCACAGTGAATGCGAATCAGCGCAATATAGTCCCATATCATTCACTGCACGCGCAGGGCATTGACTTGTGCGCATAATTGTCTTGGCCCCAGCAAATCAAAAGACTGTGAACTATTTGTGTATAGATTATTAGACACTCGAAGAAACCAATAAGCGATTTTTTCACTGCACAACTATGGCGAACTCCCAGGCAAGCAAAGAGGCAACGAGAATAGCACAGGCTGTTTCTCTGTTCAATGAAACACTCAAATCAAGCAAATCGGCCCATGGCAGAGCGCAAACCTCAAAAGACAATACTGATATTGGCTTGCTAAAAGAATTAGAAAAACTACAGAAAAAGGAAGTGAGCAAGTGGTGGGAGGAGCACTCCCTGAAAAACTACATTCAAGTAGGGAGGATCCCAAGAGGACTGAGAATCCTAATCTTTCCTTCATTTGAAGAACAGGACCCAGCAATGCTCAATGAATGGAGCGAGGCGACAAACACATGCTCAAAGACCTTTCTCCAGCTC
The DNA here is from genome assembly GCF_040938575.1 of Ambystoma mexicanum. Classification (NCBI taxonomy): domain Eukaryota; kingdom Metazoa; phylum Chordata; class Amphibia; order Caudata; family Ambystomatidae; genus Ambystoma; species Ambystoma mexicanum. The sequence goes on from NC_090931.1 coordinate 1,251,599,950, forward strand.
CTAGTTAAGTACGCAAGGGCCGATCGTTTGAAGATACTGGAGAAGATTGAGGAGGTGGATGGCAGATTGACCACGATGTCAGAAAGCGAGGATGGGAAAAAACTAAAGATGAATATAGAGAAGAATCTGAAAGGATACGAAGAAGAGATAAAACAACGGAAACAGCGCAAATTCTTGCGCGACAAAGAAGACTACGAAAGAGGCAGTGTCTATAGGTTTGCCAAAAGATTTGATCAACTGAGAGAAATACCAAGAACAAAGGCAGTGCCTACAAACAATGAAATTGAAATCGATATAAAATCTTCCACATCAGAATCAGATGTTACAGCAAGCGAGAATGAAGAACCATCAATTTGTTTAACTTTTTTAGTTGAAATTAGACTATTACGTCAGGATGGGAAAAAACAAAAACAGACAAGAGGAGGTTACCAGAATTGAGGGAGAAGCAGAGGAGGTCGATCAAAACGAGGAGGGGCAGAGGGGCAACAAAAACAGCGAGCAGTATCCCGGACAGATTACTGCACTCTGGGACAGAGCCAGTATAAAGAAAGAAGACAGTTTAAAAATTATCAATCTGTCCAAATATATTTTGACTGCACAACAAGAAAAAGTTCTACGCTTGGGTCTGAATTTTTGCCCAACTGCCCACTTCAACTACGTACAAACTCGAATTGACTTCGACCATTTTGTACGCAAACTACGCTTAAGGAAATTCTTTGCAATCAACCAAAACACAATGAAGAGGCCACCAAAAGAAGGTGGTAGAACTGAAATAACAATCAATGACATCGAGGCATTTGCAAATTTGGTTCATTTCGAAAAAGGAGAAGAAACAGAACTTGACACAAATCCAGAATTGATAACAATAAATCTAGCGGAATTAAACATAACAACAGACTGGACGAAGAAGAGCTAGTTAAAACAGAAGTCAAAGTTTAATCCAATCAGCAACTTGGGGAACAATACCGAAGCATTCCAGACACTTGTGATCGAAGATCTAAAGAAATTCAGAAGAAAGAAAAGATTGAGACATAAAGACAATCTATCAGTTGCGGACAGGGTGGCTCGGAAAGAATTACAGACCCTCGAGACTTGCATTATAAAGCCCTCAGATAAAGGGCGCAACATCGTCCTCATGGACAGATAAGATTATATCAAAGGGCATATAAGCAACTCAACGATAAGAATTGTTATGAGAGAGTGCCAAAAAACCAGAGTCAAGAATTTGAAAACACACTGAATAATTTCCTTAAGAAATGCGAAGAGAAAGGCATCTGATACATGAAAATTGTAAATTCCTTTCAACCATAATTCATGGTTGCAAAAATTCCTACAATATATTTTCTCCCGAAGATACAGAAGGACATGAAAAAACCTCCAGGGAGGCCCATAGTCTCATCTATAGGTTCAACGTTTGAAAATATGTCAAGATACATAGACGAGACCTTCTTTCCCTTCGTGTCATCTCTTCCATCCTACCTTAAAGACACAACAGACTTTCTCACACGCATCGAAAATATACCTTGGGACACAAACTATATACTGGTGACAATGGATGTCGTCTCTTTATACACATGCATAGGACACGAATATGGCATCAACGCATGTGAAAGCTTTTTAAACACCAGTTCATTAAACTACTTGGAACACACAGAAATGATTCTTGAAATTATTAATTTCTGCCTCACCAATAATGTTTTCTTATTCAATAATGAATATTTCAGACAGGTGCAAGGCACCGCAATGGGCACAACATTCGCCCCATCGTATGCAAACTTGACAATGGGGGCTTGGGAAGCAAAAGATGTATGGTCGGACAAGAACCAAATATCCACGGAAGATGTTGTATTATGGCTAAGCTACATTGATAACCTTTTTATGATCTGGAAAGGGTCAGAAAAAGCCTGGGTAGACTTTGTGAAAACTCTCAACAATAATGAACACAACTTAAGGTTCATAGAAACACATAGTCGTACCTTCCTAACCTTCCTAGATGTGAATTTAAGGATTGTGAACCAGACCCTAACAACCGAGCTGCACAGAAAACCCACTGGAACTAATACTCCTCTGCATGCAACAAGTGGACATTCCAAGAACTTGGTGTGGAGCATCCCGTACGGGTAGTTTATAAGAATCAGGCGGAACAGCTCCACCCTAGCAGCATACGATCAGGACAGTAAAAGTGCAGCATTTGGCTACCTTGAACAATACTACCCCAAAAAAGTCATAGAGAAAGCATACGTTAAAGCAAGAAAACAAGAAAGATCGGAACTCCTCACAGGATCACATAAGCCAGTCAAACCAATAAATGAAAACAAAACTACGAGGATGATTCTAACCTTTGACAACGAGGTAACAGAAGTTATCTTACTGGCAGATAAGGATTTGGCTGCAAATCTGAAAGTGAATCCTGAAACAAGTTACAGACGGAATCGGTCGCTGAAAGACAGTTTGGTACAAAGTTTCATGGATGGTCTATCCACAAAAGAAACATGGCTAAAAACACAGAAGCCTGGTTTTCGAAAGTGCACCAGATGCAACATTTGCAAATATGCAAAAAACTGTGTGTCCTATGAACATCCGGTGTTAGGTAATTCAATTACTATTCAGGAGAAGATCACATGCGAAACAGATTTTGTAGTTTATGTACTGGCATGTGCCTGTAAGAAATGGTACATCGGGAGCATTAAGTGCAAACTGAAAATTTGGATCCAACAGCATGTGAGGGCCATTCAACACCAAGATCCGAATTACCCCATGGCCAAGCACTTCAGTGATCATCATGAGGCGAAGATGGATAGTTTCTACTTCTTTGGGATACACAAGATAGAGATCGATACCAGAGGAGGTAACAGAGAGAAGAAACTTCGACAAAAAGAAACTTGTTGCATCTTATATTTTGAAAGCAAACTCCCAGTGGGTACAATACAGATGAAGAACTCTACACGTTCATGGGCTAACATTTGAATTGCTATGATGCAATGAGACTGAGAGAATTTTGATTGGAGTACTGATGTCATGTTATGTTATGTTATTTTGCATTTATATAGCGCCTTATATACCATTGGTATGGTCTGAAGGTGCTGGTAGGTTGAACGCCCTTGAGAACCGAAGTTCAGGTCAGTATAGAGAGTAGAGAGAGTCTAAAAGGTGCGTGTGTGCACCAGGTATGTGTGCAGCTGGTGCGGAATTCAAGTGGTAGCTGCTTCTTAGCGGTAGGTGTGGTGGTTGAGAGATCAGGAGTATGTGTTCGCTCTGGCCGGCTTTATCCAGAATGAGTGTGGCTGCGTTAGGCCTGAGGCGGACGCCTAGCTGGGGGGTGTAAAACCAGCAATGTTTACATAGAGTGATGTGGAGTGAGCATGAGAATGTAGATATGAGAACAGTTATATCGAATGGTGTCATAGTATCTCTGTGTTCTAGTTGAGTGGTGGTGTAAGGGAGAGAGTAAGCGTGGGGTGTGGTATGATGTATGTTTTTTCAAATTTCCGCTTCATTCCAAGGCATAATATGTATGTCATACAGTTCCGTGCGGGTAGGTTCGTTCAAAGCATTTTGTTCGCTCTACAAACCCATCTGCTCCATGCGTTCATCGGCTCTACATACTCATCAGTTCTGTACACTCATCCGCTACACTCATTCGTTACACACACTCGTTTGTTCCACATAATCGTCAGCTCCTCATACACTCGTCCGCTCCAAATACTCCTCTGCTCTAGACCCTCGTCCGCTCCAGACCTTCGTCGATTCCAGACACTCGTGCGCTCCAGACACTCGTGCGCTCCAGACACTCGTCCACTCCGGACACTCGTCCAGTCTACACACTCGTCCAGTCTTCATACTCGTCCAGAGTAGACACTCGTTCAGTCGACAACACTCATCCGGTCCACCCACTCATCGGCACAACATACTACTAGTCGGCTTGACAATAGTCCTCGTCTGCTTCATATGTCCATCCATTCCACACACTTATCTACTCTATGTATTTGTCTGCTCTATGCAATCATCTGTTACGCACATTCATCCGCACCACACCTTTACCCGCTTCACACACTTGTCTGCTCCATATATTAATTCGCACCAAGCACTCATTCGCTCCACATAAACATCCACTCCTTACACTCATCCACACTACACATTCACTTTTTCGCTCTCCACACTCATCCGCTCTCGACACTCATCCACTCTCCACACTCCTCCGCTCTACCCACTCCTCTGCTCTACACACTCCTCCGCTCTACACACACCGTCGCTTTACACACTCAGTCGCTTTATACACTCAGTCGCTCTCCACTGCTCAACTACTTCATATGTTTCTGCAGTGTTCATATTCGGTCGCTCTCCACACTTGCTTCTGTGCTTTCCACAATCAGACGTTGTTCACTCTTACCTCTCTCCACGCTCCTCTGCTCTCCACACTCGCCCATTCCCCACACTCGCCCACTCGCCACACTCACCCGCTCGCCCCACTCACCCGCTCTCCACACTCACCCGCTCTCCACACTCACCCGCTCGCCACACTCATCCGCTCTCCACTCTCATCCGCTCTCCACTCTCATCCGCTATCCACGCTCCTCTGCTCTCCACACTCGCCCATTCCCCACACTCGCCCGCTCGCCACACTCACCCGCTCGCCCCACTCACCCGCTCTCCACACTCACCCGCTCGCCACACTCACCCGCTCTCTACTCTCATCCGCTCTCCACTCTCATCCGCTCTCCACTCTCATCCGCTCTCCGTGCATATTCGCTCTCCGTGCTCATCCGATCTTCAGCACACAATCCTGTTTTTATTTATTTATTTATTTTTATTTATTTATTTATTTTTTTATGTCTAAACATTTGTCCGTTCAATATAGTTCTACGCCCTCTTGCACTATCCAGCTGAGTTCTATGCGCTCTTGTGTTTTGTTCGCTTCTCTGTATTTGCATGCTCGGTTATTCTATACGTCCTCGTCCACTCAATTCGCTCAGCCGCTCTACACATCGAACCATTTTTCATACTCATTGGCATTATTATGTTCAACTACTTCATTCGGTCACCATACTCATTTGATTTTTCTAGTCGTCTGTTCTTCCACTCATGCACGCTTCCACTTAGTGTATTTGTCTGTTCTGTACGTTTCATCCATTCTAACTATTTATGTCATTCACTTGTTCCCTCCTCATTCATTATGTCCCTTTCATCGGTTCACTTTTCAATGATTCATTCCTATTATCCATTTGTCTTTCTAGTTTACATTCAATTTTGTTTGGCGGTCCTTTCTCGCTTCAGGTAGTTTGTTCGGTAGGTATTATTGTGATGATGCTAGGTTGGTTTTAGGGGAAGAGCCAGGTTTACAGTAGTTTGCGGAAGGACGTTAAGTCCTCAGTTAGGTGGATGTGGGGTGGGAGTGAGTTCCACAGGGTTGGAGCTAGGGCTGAGAATGATGATCCGCCTAGCCTGACTGAGTTCGTCTTGGGAATTACCAGGAGGCTGGCTGAGCTTGATCTTAGGGTGCGAGTGGGGTGGTAAGGTATTAGCTTGTCTTAAAGATATTGAGGTCCAGTTTTATGCAGTGCTCGAGGGGAGAGGCATAAGGTTTTGAAAGCCACCCTATGGGCTACTGGAAGCCAGTGCAGTGTTTTAAGAGCTGGGTGCACCCAAGATTTTTCACTGTGTTGGAGGGTGTAGGTGAGTTGCTCATGGCGGGTGGCCAGGGTAGTGGGTGAGGAAGAAGATCGGTGTTGCCACAAACCATGATTTCAGTTTTGGAGGGGTTTAACAAGAGGTGGTTTTGGGTCATCCAGCGTTCTATGTTAAGGAGGCAGGATGACAGGTCGGGAGTTGGGTTTCGAGTTCAGGAATTTTAGAATTAGTTGAGTGTCGTCGGCGTAGTTGTAACAAAGGATGTTGTGAGAATGAATTATTGGTAGGAGGGTGATCAGGTAGAGATTGAAGAGGAGGGCGGATTGACACGCTCCTTGAGGGACTCCCGTGTCGACTGGTCGAGCTTGGGAGTTAAAGCTGGAGAGTGTCGTTATTTGGTGCCTGTTTTTGAGGAATGAAGCTATCCATTTAAGAGCGGTTCCACAAATTCCTAGGGAGTGGAGGCGGTCTAGGAGGATTGAGTGATTGATTGTGTCGAAGGCTGCGGATAGGTCGAGAAGGATTAGAACGGCACATCCCACGGAGTCAGCTGTCATTTTAAGGTCGTCCCAGATCGAGGTTAGGGTGGTTTCAGTTCCGTGACGTGTTCTGAAACCTGATTGGGCGGGGTCAAGGAGATTGTTGGCTTCGACAAAGGTATTTAGTTGAGAGTAGGCGGTTCGGTCAATGAGTTTGGCAACGAATCTGGGGTTTGAGATTGGTCAGTAGTTTTTGGGCTTGAGAGGGTCGAGCAAAGCTTTTTTTAATGAAGTTTGACATGTACCATTTTGAATGCTTCGGGAAAAATACCGGAGGAAAGGGAGGCATTTATGATAGATCTTGCGTGTTCTCCAGCGCAGGTGGACGCAAACATTTCTTTAAGGGTTGTGGCTGGGCAGGGGTCAAGGGGGGATCCAGATGGTTTGCCGGCAGATAGAAGTTTGAGAAATTGTTCTGGTGATATTGGACTAAAGGATTCGAACGTTGGTCGGGTAGAGGTTGCAGCTGACGGGCTGGCCGGTACGAGTGGAGGATTGTCGGTTGGCTGTAAGAGAGTCAGTTTGGTGTTTAGAGTTTTTGTCCTTTCAATAGCTGTGGTGTAAAAGTGGAGGGAGAGTGAGTCACACAGTGATTGTGACGGGGTCGGGACGGTTGTATTACAAGCTGGATTGGTGAATTTGGCGATGATTTTGTGGAGTTCTTTGCTTGGGTTTTTGCAGTTTAGGATTCGGGTGTTGTAGTGGGCTTTTTTGGCTTTCCGGATTTCGGCCTTTTACAGGTACAAGTGTCGGGCCAAGGTGGTCCTGCTCTCATGGGTTCTCTCTTTCTGCCAATTGCGTTCTAGGTATTTGTAGTGTCGTTTAGTGGTCTTCAGCTCAGGGGTGAACCATCTGGGGAAAGGGCCACGGCGGGTTGATGGTTTGCACGGGGGGTTGAGTCGCACCAAAGATGCGTTGAGCCATGTGTCAAAGGCCTCAGGTGTTAGTTGGTTGTTGGGCCGGCAGGTAGGTGGTGGGGACTGGAGGAGTGCCTCGGCTAGGTCCGGGGTGATTATTAGTTTTTTCCAGCATTTACGTAGGTTCGGAGGTTCGGATGGGAGTACGGGAAGGGGGCCGGGTGAGGGGATGGCGAACGAGAGAATGAAGTGATCGGACCAGATGATAGGGGTGGGGGCTTTAACTGAATTAACTGAATCAGGGTGTTGGAGCTAAAGATGGCATCGAGAGTGTGTCCTTTAAAATGCGTCGGGCCGTTTATGTGGGGTTGGAGATTAATTGCATCTAGACTGTCCACCAGGGCGAGTGTCATAGGGTTGGTGGGGATGTCGAGCCATATGTTGAAGTCTCCGAGAAGGGTGAGGTTGGGGTGGTTTATTTGGAGGGTGGCAATAGAGTCACAAAGGTTGTTTGCAAAATGTCTATCGTGGCCAGGGGGCCTGTAGATTATTAGGAAAGTGTGTGAGAGTGACGGGGAGAGGGATAGTTTAACAAGGAGGGATTCGCAGGATGGAATGGAGGGTTGGTTGTCCACGATTGAGGCGCGGAAGAAAGATTTGAAGACAAATACTACCCCCCCTCCTCTGGACGGACGGTTCAGTCGGATGAGGCAGTAGTCAGGCGGAAAGGCTTCACTTGCAATTGGGCTGAAGTCATCAGAGAACCAGGTTTCAGTGATGAAAACTAGGTCTGGTTTGACAGAGGCGAGGAGGGCAAAGATGCAATGTCTGTTTTTTGCTACAGAACGGGCGTTAAATAGGATACTGTTCAGATTGGCAGGGAAGGTTGGTATCGGTGCTGGAGCGGGATTGGGCGGAGGGGGAGAGGGTGGAGGGGGAGGGGTAAGGTTGGTGATGTTAGGGAAAAGTGGGAGAGCTGAAAGTTTTGCAGGTTTCGGGCGGGGTTGGGTGGCTGTGTGTGATAGAATGATCGGGTTTGGGGTGGGGGATTTGAGGATTGTGAGTGGGCGGTTGGGAGTTTCAGTTGCAGTTGAGGAGAAATCGAGGGAGAGGGGTTTCAGGAAGGGAGAGGTCAAGGGAGAGGGGGGCGATTGTGGGAGAGAGGTGGTGGGTCGAGATAAGGGAGGCGAGGAGAGCAGAGAGGTTGAGGGGGACCAGGAGCATTTCCTCTTTAGTTTCTTTGCAGCGACTGGTGTGAGAGAGAGGGTAGGGGGGTCAGAGGGAGAGAGGGAGGCAGCTTCGGTTCTCGCTAGGGCTAGGCACGCAGTTTTTAGGGACGGGAAAGGGTGCAGTCGGTCGGGGAAGATGGCAGGGGTATGATGGCAAGGCGGGGGGTGGGTGATTGCAGGGTGGGGTGTGGTAGTGAGGGGAGCGGGCATGGGCGGTGCTGGCGGGTTGGCAGTGTGGTTCAGGGGATGAGAGGTCTTGGGGTGGGTGGCACGCCATCGTGCCCCCCTGGCTTGGTGTTTGGAGAGGGTGATGGCAGGGATTGCGGAGGGGAGTGGTGGGAAGGAAGGCAGATCGGAGAGTGGAGGAGGTCCACAGGAGTTGTTTCTGACAGTCACTGGTGGAGTTGGTGCGCTCATGATTGGTGTGAGCTTTGGGTTGATTTAGGAGGGTGTTCTGGTTGTAGATCTAGGATCGGTGACTCACGCTTTTAGGTACACTTCCAGGATCAACTAGTCAAAGATTGATTGGTGCTTCTAAGCAATTGTTTATAATTCTAACTGTAATTGGGTACACTTCTAAATGCAATTGGGTATACTTCTAAGTATAACTTTCTCAGGGAGGTTATGCAATTTCTAGATGCACTTGGGTACACTTCTAAGTGTAATTCGGAACACTTTCTAAATTCAACTTTCTCAGGGAGGCTATTGGGCGCAGCTTCTAGGTGCAATTGGGTACCCTTCTAAGTGCAATTGGCATACACTTCTAAATGCAACTTTTCACAGGGAGGCTATCGGGCACACTTCTAAATGCAGCTTTCTCAAAGAGGATATTGGGTACGCTTCTAAATGCAACCTTCTCTGAGAGGCTATTGGGCATAACTTCTAAATGCAACTTTTCTCAGAGAAGCTATTGGGCACAACTTCTAAATGCAACCTTTTTTCAGAGAGAAAATACACACATATGCTATTGGGTACACTTCTAAGTGCAGCTTTTCTCAGAGAAGCTATTGGGCACAACTTCTAAATGCACACATATGCTATTGGGTACAACTTCTAAATGCAACTTTTCTGAGAGAGGCTATTGGGCACAACTTCTAAATACACACATATGCTATTGGTACAACTTCTAAATGCAGCTTTTCACAGAGAGGTTATTGGGCACAACTTCTAAATACACACATATGCTATTGGGGACAACTTCTAAATGCAACTTTTCTCAGAGAGGCTATTGGGCACAACTTCTAAATACACACATATGCTATTGGGTACAACTTCTAAATGCAACTTTTCTCAGAGAGGATATTGGGCACAACTTCTAAATGCAACCTTTTTTCAGAGAGAAAATACACACATATGCTATTGGGTACACTTCTAAGTGCAGCTTTTCTCAGAGAAGCTATTGGGCAGAACTTCTAAATACACACATATGCTATTGGGCATAACTTCTAAATGCAGCTTTCCTCAGAGAGGCTATTGGGCACAGCTTCTAAATACACACATATGTTATTGGAAATACTTCTAAATGCAGCTTTTCTCAGAGAGGCTATTGGGCACGACTTCTAAATGCAACTTTTCTCAGAGAGGCTATTGGGCCCAACTTCTAAATACACACACATGCTATTGGGTACAACTTCTAAATGCAGCTTTTCACAGAGAGGTTATTGGGCACAACTTCTAAATACACACATATGCTATTGGGTACAACTTCTAAATGCAACTTTTCTCAGAGAGGCTATTGGGCACAACTTCTAAATACACACATATGCTATTGGGTACAACTTCTAAATGCAGATTTTCACAGAGAGGTTATTGGGCACAACTTCTAAATACACACATATGCTATTGGGTACAACTTCTAAATGCAACTTTTCTCAGAGAGGCTATTAGGCACAACTTCTAAATGCAACTTTTCTCAGAGAGGCTATTGGGCACAACTTCTAAATGCAACTTTTCTCAGAGAGGCTATTAGGCACAACTTCTAAATGCAATTTTTCTCAGCGAGGCTATTGGGCACAACTTCTAAATGCAACTTTTCTCAGGGAGGCTATTAGGCACAACTTGTAAATGCAACTTTTCTCAGAGAGACTATTGGGCACAGCTTCTAAATGCAACTTTTCTCAGAGGGGCTATTGGGCGCAACTTCTAAATACACACATATGCTATTGGGCACGACTTCTAAATGCAACTTTTCTCAGAGAGGCTATTGGGCACAGCTTCTAAATGCAACTTTTCTCAGAGAAGCTATTGGGCACAACTTCTAAATACACACATATGCTATTGGGTACACTTATAAATGCAGCTTTTCTCAGAGAGGCTATTGCTTCTGGCCCCGCCCTTGCCACACTTACTTGTTGTTGGCTTTTTGCTTCTCCTGTGGATACCTGCAGATACGACCTGGCGCCGTCACTGTAGGAGCCGTCCTTTGCCTCAGGTCCTTAGCCGATGGGCTGCCGGGCAGAGGGCTGCCCTGGGGGGACTAGCAATGAGGGTTGGACCCTCTCGCCAGACCCAATCAGGGTCGGTGGGCGGGATGGGAGGCGGGAGGGGGGAGACCAGGAAGCGGGGAATGAACGAGGTCTGGCAAGGCTAATCAGAGGCAGGTAGCAGGGAAAACCATGGTGCCAGTGGGGCCTAGGCGGTAAAGACAGCCAAAGAGCCTGTGAAACCAAGCAAACTGACCGGATGGAGGACAGCGGCGAAATGGGCACTATCAAGTGCAACGGGGTACTGGATTCACTATACACGGCCTGCTGGCCAATCACATCACAGTGGGCGGGATGGGAGGCGGGGAAGGCAGACCAGGAAGCGGGGAACGAACGAGGGCTGGCAAGGCTAATCAGAGGCAGGTAGCAGGGAAAACCACAGTGCCAGTGGGGCCTAGGGGGGTAAAGACAGCCAAAGGGCCTGCGAAACCAAGCAAACTCACCGGATGGAGGACAGCGGCGAAATGGGCACTCTCAAGTGCAACGGGGTACTGGATTCACTACACATGGCCTGCTGGCCAATCACAGCACAGTGGGCGGGATGGGAGGTGGGAGGGGGGAGACCAGGAAGCGTGGAACGAACGAGGGCTGTCAAGGCTAATCAGAGGCAGGTAGCAGGGAAAAGCACAGTGCCAGTGGGAGCTAGGGGGTAAAGACAGCCAAAGGGCCTGTGAAACCAAGCAAACTCACCGGATGGAGGACAGCGGCGAAATGGGCACTCTCAAGTGCAACGGGGTACTGGATTCACTATACACGGCCTGCTGGCCAATCACAGCACAGTGGGCGGGATGGGAGGCGGGAGGGGGGAGACCAGGAAGCGGGGAACGAACGAGGGCTGGCAAGGCTAATCAGAGGCAGGTAGCAGGGAAAACCACGGTGCCAGTGGGGCCTAGGGGGGTAAAGATAGCCAAAGGGCCTGTGAAACCAAGCAAACTCACCGGATGGAGGACAGCGGCGAAATGGGCACTCTCAAGTGCAAGGGGGTACTGGATTCACTATACACGGCCTGCTGGCTAATCACAGCACAGTGGGCGGGATGTGAGGCGGGAGGGGGGAGACCATGAAGCGGGGAACGAACGAGGGCTAGCAAGGCTAATCAGAGGCAGGTAGCAGGGAAAACCACGGTGCCAGTGGGGCCTAGGGGGGTAAAGACAGCCAAAGGGCCTGTGAAACCAAGCAAACTCACCGAATGGAGGACAGCGGCGAAATGGGCACTTTCAAGTGCAACAGGGTACTGGATTCACTACACACGGCCTGCTGGCCAATCACAGCACAGTGGGCGGGATGGGAGGCGGGAGGGGGGAGACCAGGAAGTGGGGAACGAATGAGGGCTGGCAAGGCTAATCAGAGGCAGGTAGCAGGGAAAACCACGGTGCCAGTGGGGCCTAGGGGGGTAAAGACAGCCAAAGGGCCTGTGAAATCAAGCAAACTCACCGGATGGAGGACAGCGGCGAAATGGGTACTCTCAAGTGCAACGGGGTACTGGATTCACTATACACGGCCTGCTGGCCAATCACAGCACAGTGGGAGGGATGGGAGGCGGGAGGGGGGAGACCAGGAAGCGGGGAACGAACGAGGGCCGGCAAGGCTAATCAGAGGCAGGTAGCAGGGAAAACCACGGTGCCAGTGGGGCCAAGGGGGGTAAAGACAGCCAAAGGGCCTGTGAAACCAAGCAAACTCACCGGATGGAGGACAGCGGCGAAATGGGCACTCTGAAGTGCAACGGGGTACTGGATTCACTACACACGGCCTGCTGGCCAATCACAGCACAGTGGGCAGGATGGGAGGCGGGAGGGGGGAGACCAGGAAGCGGGGAACGAACGAGGGCTGGCAAGGCTAATCAGTGGCAGGTAGCAGGGAAAACCACGGTGCCAGTGGGGCCTAGGGGGGTAAAGACAGCCAAAGGGCCTGTGAAACCAAGCAAATTCACCGGATGGAGGACAGCGGCGAAATGGGCACTCTCAAGTGCAACGGGGTACTGGATTCACTACACACGGCCTGCTGGCCAAACACAGCACAGTGGGTGGGATGGGAGGCGGGAGGGGGGAGACCAGGAAGCGGGGAACGAACGAGGGCTGGCAAGGCTAATCAGATGCAGGTAGCAGGGAAAACCACAGTGCCAGTGGGGCCTAGGGGGGTAAAGACAGCCAAAGGGCATGTGAAACCAAGCAAACTCACCGGATGGAGGACAGCGGCGAAATGGGCACTCTCAAGTGCAACGGGGTACTGGATTCACTATACACGGCCTGCTGGCCAATCACAGCACAGTGGGCGGGATGGGAGGTGGGAGGGGGGAGACCAGAAAGCGTGGAATGAACGAGGGCTGGCAAGGCTAATCATAGGCAGGTAGCAGGGAAAACCACGGTGCGAGTGGGGCCTAGGGGGGGTAAAGACAGCCAAAGGGCCTGTGAAACCAAGCAAACTCACCGGATGGAGGACAGCGGCGAAACGGGCACTCTCAAGTGCAACGGGGTACTGGATTAACTATACACGGCCTGCTGGCTAATCACAGCACAGTGGGCGGGATGGGAGGCGGGAGGGGGGAGACCAGGAAGCGGGGAACGAACGAGGGCTGGCAAGGCTAATCAGAGGCAGGTAGCAGGGAAAACCACGGTGCCAGTGGGGCCTAGCGGGGTAAAGGCAGCCAAAGGGCCTGTGAAATCAAGCAAACTCACCGGATGGAGGACAGCGGCGAAATGGGCACTCTCAAGTGCAACGGGGTACTGGATTCACTATACACGGCCTGCTGGCCAATCAGAGCACAGTGGGCGGGATGGGAGGCGGGAGGGGGGAGACCAGGAAGCGGGGAACGAACGAGGGCCGGCAAGGCTAATCAGAGGCAGGTAGCAGGGAAAACCACGGTGCCAGTGGGGCTAGGGGGGTAAAGACAGCCAAAGGGCCTGTGAAACCAAGCAAACTCACCGGATGGAGGACAGCGGCGAAATGGGCACTCTGAAGTGCAACGGGGTACTGGATTCACTACACACGGCCTGCTGGCCAATCACAGCACAGTGGGCAGGATGGGAGGCGGGAGGGGGGAGACCAGGAAGCGGGGAACGAACGAGGGCTGGCAAGGCTAATCAGAGGCAGGTAGCAGGGAAAACCACGGTGCCAGTGGGGCCTAGGGGGTTAAAGACAGCCAAAGGGCCTGTGAAACCAAGCAAATTCACCGGATGAAGGACAGCGGCGAAATGGGCACTCTCAAGTGCAACGGGGTACTGGATTCACTACACACGGCCTGCTGGACAAACACAGCACAGTGGGTGGGATGGGAGGCGGGAGGGGGGAGACCAGGAAGCGGGGAACGAACGAGGGCTGGCAAGGCTAATCAGATGCAGGTAGCAGGGAAAACCACAGTGCCAGTGGGGCCTAGGGGGGTAAAGACAGCCAAAGGGCATGTGAAACCAAGCAAACTCACCGGATGGAGGACAGCGGCGAAATGGGCACTCTCAAGTGCAACGGGGTACTGGATTCACTATACACGGCCTGCTGGCCAATCACAGCACAGTGGGCGGGATGGGAGGCAGGAGGGGGGAGACCAGAAAGCGGGGAATGAACGAGGGCTGGCAAGGCTAATCAGAGGCAGGTAGCAGGGAAAACCACAGTGCCAGTGGGGCCTAGGGGGGTAAAGACAGCCAAAGGGCCTGTGAAACCAAGCAAACTCACCGGATGTAGGACAGCGGCGAAATGGGCACTCTCAAGTGCAACGGGGTACTGGATTCACTACACACGGCCTGCTGGCCAATCACAGAACAGTGGGCGGGATGGGAGGCGGGAGGGGGAGACCAGGAAGCTGGGAACGAACGAGGGCTGGCAAGCCTAATCAGAGGCAGGTAGCAGGGAAAACCATGGTGCCAGTGGGGCCTAGGGGGGTAAAGACAGCCAAAGGGCCTGTGAAACCAAGCAAACTCACCGGATGGAGTACAGCGGCGAAATGGGCACTCTCAAGTGCAACGGGGTACTGGATTCACTACACACGGCCTGCTGGCCAATCACAGCACAGTGGGCGGTATGGGAGGTGGGAGGGGGGAGACCAGGAAGCGGGGAACGAACGAGGGCTGGCAAGCCTAATCAGAGGCAGATAGCATGGAAAACCACGGTGCCAGTGGGGCCTAGGGGGGTAAAGACAGCCAAAGGGCCTGTAAAACCAAGCAAACTCACCGGATGGAGGACAGCGGCGAAATGGGCACTCTCAAGTGCAACGGGGTACTGGATTCACTGCACACGGCCTGCTGGCCAATCACAGCACAGTGGGCGGGATGGGAGGCGGGAGGGGGGAGACCAGGAAGCGGGGAACGAACGAGGGCTGGCAAGGCTAATCAGAGGCAGGTAGCAGGGAAAACCACGGTGCCAGTGGGGCCTAGCGGGGTAAAGACAGCCAAAGGGCCTGTGAAATCAAGCAAACTCACCGGATGGAGGACAGCGGCGAAATGGGCACTCTCAAGTGCAACGGGGTACTGGATTCACTATACACGGCCTGCTGGCCAATCACAGCACAGTGGGCGGGATGGGAGGCGGGAGGGGGGAGACCAGGAAGCGGGGAACGAACGAGGGCTGGCAAGCCTAATCAGAGGCAGGTAGCAGGGAAAACCATGGTGCCAGTGGGGCCTAGGGGGGTAAAGACAGCCAAAGGGCCTGTGAAACCAAGCAAACTCACCGGATGGAGTACAGCGGCGAAATGGGCACTCTCAAGTGCAACGGGGTACTGGATTCACTACACACGGCCTGCTGGCCAATCACAGCACAGTGGGCGGGATGGGAGGTGGGAGGGGGGAGACCAGGAAGCGGGGAACGAACGAGGGCTGGCAAGCCTAATCAGAGGCAGATAGCATGGAAAACCACGGTGCCAGTGGGGCCTAGGGGGGTAAAGACAGCCAAAGGGCCTGTAAAACCAAGCAAACTCACCGGATGGAGGACAGCGGCGAAATGGGCACTCTCAAGTGCAACGGGGTACTGGATTCACTGCACACGGCCTGCTGGCCAATCACAGCACAGTGGGCGGGATGGGAGGCGGGAGGGGGGAGACCAGGAAGCGGGGAACGAACGAGGGCCGGCAAGGCTAATCAGAGGCAGGTAGCAGGGAAAACCACGGTGCCAGTGGGGCCTAGCGGGGTAAAGACAGCCAAAGGGCCTGTGAAACCAAGCAAACTCACCGGATGGAGGACAGCGGCGAAATGGGCACTCTGAAGTGCAACGGGGTACTGGATTCACTACACACGACCTGCTGGCCAATCACAGCACAGTGGGCAGGATGGGAGGCGGGAGGGGGGAGACCAGGAAGCGGGGAACGAACGAGGGCTGGCAAGGCTAATCAGAGGCAGGTAGCAGGGAAAACCACGGTGCCAGTGGGGCCTAGGGGGTTAAAGACAGCCAAAGGGCCTGTGAAACCAAGCAAATTCACCGGATGAAGGACAGAGGCGAAATGGGCACTCTCAAGTGCAACGGGGTACTGGATTCACTACACACGGCCTGCTGGACAAACACAGCACAGTGGGTGGGATGGGAGGCGGGAGGGGGGAGACCAGGAAGCGGGGAACGAACGAGGGCTGGCAAGGCTAATCAGATGCAGGTAGCAGGGAAAACCACAGTGCCAGTGGGGCCTAGGGGGGTAAAGACAGCCAAAGGGCATGTGAAACCAAGCAAACTCACCGGATGGAGGACAGCGGCGAAATGGGCACTCTCAAGTGCAACGGGGTACTGGATTCACTATACACGGCCTGCTGGCCAATCACAGCACAGTGGGCGGGATGGGAGGCAGGAGGGGGGAGACCAGAAAGCGGGGAATGAACGAGGGCTGGCAAGGCTAATCAGAGGCAGGTAGCAGGGAAAACCACAGTGCCAGTGGGGCCTAGGGGGGTAAAGACAGCCAAAGGGCCTGTGAAACCAAGCAAACTCACCGGATGTAGGACAGCGGCGAAATGGGCACTCTCAAGTGCAACGGGGTACTGGATTCACTACACACGGCCTGCTGGCCAATCACAGAACAGTGGGCGGGATGGGAGGCGGGAGGGGGAGACCAGGAAGCGGGGAACGAACGAGGGCTGGCAAGCCTAATCAGAGGCAGGTAGCAGGGAAAACCATGGTGCCAGTGGGGCCTAGGGGGGTAAAGACAGCCAAAGGGCCTGTGAAACCAAGCAAACTCACCGGATGGAGTACAGCGGCGAAATGGGCACTCTCAAGTGCAACGGGGTACTGGATTCACTACACACGGCCTGCTGGCCAATCACAGCACAGTGGGCGGGATGGGAGGTGGGAGGGGGGAGACCAGGAAGCGGGGAACGAACGAGGGCTGGCAAGCCTAATCAGAGGCAGATAGCATGGAAAACCACGGTGCCAGTGGGGCCTAGGGGGGTAAAGACAGCCAAAGGGCCTGTAAAACCAAGCAAACTCACCGGATGGAGGACAGCGGCGAAATGGGCACTCTCAAGTGCAACGGGGTACTGGATTCACTGCACACGGCCTGCTGGCCAATCACAGCACAGTGGGCGGGATGGGAGGCGGGAGGGGGGAGACCAGGAAGCGGGGAACGAACGAGTGCTGGCAAGGCTAATCAGAGGCAGGTAGCAGGGAAAACCACGGTGCCAGTGGGGCCTAGGGGGGTAAAGACAGCCAAAGGGCCTGTGAAACCAAGCAAACTCACCGGATGGAGGACAGCGGCAAAATGGGCACTCTCAAGTGCAACGGGGTACTGGATTCACTATACACGGCCTGCTGGCCAATCACAGCACAGTGATCAGGATGGGAGGCGGGAGGGGGGAGACCAGGAACCGGGGAATGAACGAGGGCTAGCAAGGCTAATCAGAGGCAGGTAGCAGGGAAAACCACGGTGCCAGTGGGGCCTAGGGGGGTAAAGACAGCCAAAGGGCCTGTGAAACCAAGCAAACTCACCGAATGGAGGACAGCGGCGAAATGGGCACTCTCAAGAGCAACGGGGTACTGGATTTACTACACACGGCCTGCTTGCCAATCACAGCACAGTGGGTGGGATGGGAGGCGGGAGGGGGGAGATCAGGAAGCGGGGAATGAACGAGGGCTGGCAAGGCTAATCAGAGGCAGGTAGCAGGGAAAACCACTGTGCCAGTGGGGCCTAGGGGGGTAAAGCCAGCCAAAGGGCCTGTGAAACCAAGCAAACTCAACGGATGGAGGACAGCGGCGAACTTTCTCTCCCGAGTAGAGTATACCCACTATGAGAAGAAAGGATATCCTGTGGTATAATAAGTCCTTTTGTCCGTTTGGAGATTTTGTCTGTTGTGTTGGTCTTTTGTTTCCATACCTTCTCTGTTTTCCAATATCGGGTTAACAGTAAAGACTGTGTAATTTTAATTCACATTTGGGATTTGATGGGTTTGGGTGATCCAATTCACAATGATATTTGTAGGGTTTTGATTATATGTGACATGTGGCCGTTCATACTAAGATTTTAAACAACCTTTTTTATGATTTTAATCTGTATATAAAGAATGGTACCTGTCCTTGGCAGAATTACAGGCACTTGCACTTTTTGGAGGGAGAGACAAATAGCACTTTTTTCAAAATCGCTGCTAGCACATTGCACTTTGAACCAAGGTACGAATACCATATGTTTATATAAACCGAAGGCCAGCCGGTGGCGGTTTTAGTCAAATACCTGCCAACCTTTAATATCAAATATGGCAGGCCTCTTGAAGGACTATTATGACCTAACAAATAGGGGCACTATACACTTTATGGCTACGTTGCTGACATTATGCATTTTACAGCTATGCTGCGAGTAATTTGCAATACTTTTTTAGAATAAGCAATATGTGCACTATGCACTTCATGGCTATGCTAATAGCATTATGCATTTTCTAGCTATGCTGCGAATAATACTAAATTAATATTAAATGTATTTCATTATTTATAATAGTATTGTATTTCTATCACCTTTAGAATTACCAAAGAGTATCATCTATACAGGTTATGCAGCAGGTCATTTGATCGCCATTACACAATGAAGAGGCAGTGACAAGCACTAAGCTGGGACACACAAACCTTATGTTAATAACTGGTAGCTTCACCAAGCTTCAAGACATGTTACTTGAAAGGAGGGCCAAGATACATAGCAGCCTGGGTTGGGCAAACCCTATGATAAAACAGATCTGTTCCAATATGGCTGACATGGTTATTCGACAGATAAATTGGGTAGTCCTCTCTCTATGTCTGTCCACATGTCACATGGGGTATTTTAACCCTCTACACTGTTTGGGTCACTAGTTGTGAACAAGCGGTCAGTGGACCGTGAAACGCGTAGACTCCATCTACTATGCGCCAGCTACCTTGGAAGGGCCACAATGTGAGTGGCTTGTGAAAACTTTTTCTTGCCATGAGGATGTGCAATGATTTTATGGATTTTTCCTTTTGATATTTAAATAAAGTGAAACAATTTTGTAAATGTTCACCAACCGCTTTGCTGGTACTTTCTGCTCTATATCGGCAAAGGGCTGAACGGTCTAGCTTGTGATTAAAAACACAATTAAAATCTCTCCCCAATATAATGTGCTCCCAGCACATATCCCGCAACAGTGATGTTATTTTTCCAAAATTCTAAAAAAAACTGTTACAAGTAGTGCAGGGGCCATATATGGATCCTATTGTAATTACATTCCTCTCATACTTCACATCAACCAAGAGCACTCTTCCTTCTTTATACATAATCACCTTCACCACACTCATATTCAACCATTTGCGGAACAGTATTTCTAATCCTCTTGATTTACTATACACTGTATTGTTCAGCAGATTTTTAGATTTGTCCAACAAATGGGTCTCTTGCAAAAAGACAACATCCACTCTTTCCCTCTTTAATCTCATTAGTACTTCCTTTCTTTTCCTGGGATTGTTCAGTACTTTCACATTCCATGATTAAAATGTCAATTCCTTCATTTAGCAATCAGTTACCCTTGCTTGTTCAAAATCTTGTCATTAATATGTACAGCATAGACTATTTCACAACATTGCAATAATACACATTTGTAGACATACTCGTATAAGCCTCGATTCAGAGTGAAATCAGGGCCAACTGCATCCATGTAGTCATCCACTATTGACGTGATAGAGCTTCACTTCTTAGAACAACAACATGTAAATGACAACATAAAACAAAAGACCTACTAATACAGACATAAAGAAATCAGGAATAATATCATCCCAACTCTCTGTGTCAACAGAGAGCAATTTTGAGCCCCAATATTACATTGTAATTGCAGTTCTGAACTATATCCCCCTATTTTGATATTCAGCAGATGTCAGTGCTACTAACACTGATGCATATGGAAACTATGGTACGATTCAGGTGACTTGCAGAGATATCTTAAAGAGCTATCAGAAATGAGGGTTATCTGAAAGTCAACCTGGTGGAATTGGCATTGTCATCAAACAACATGTCTTAAGTGCATTCTTTACTGAATTAGGATCTAATATACAACTTTAAAACTCTATTTTCTTTGAGACGATTTACGCCTTGATGTTCACTAAACTTGGCAATATTATTGCAAAAAATAATAGGATGATATTGAAACAGAGTTGGAAACCAATGTATCCAAATTAGGATGGCATCCTCCTCCCCCTTGTCTTTTCCATTTGAACAAAACATTTCCCAGGCAGATTGTGGCCAACTATCATATTTGAATGACTTATCATGGATTGTGGCAGGTATTTAATCAACATTTTATTGACATGGATTTGCATTCATTCCTGGATTCAGATGAAACCAGATTATTTCCCTGGCAGAAACATGGGGGTGAGGATGGCCTAGTGGTGGCCATGTTACATAGGTAAAATTCAACCTAAATGCTAAAATGTGAACAATTCTGACCGATAATGCTGATATTCAAATCCTTCAATTACGATTACAATATGCTCTCCTGATCGTTATTTCTATGTGTATATTCATTCCTACTAGTAGGGCTGGGGGATATGAACAAAAAGTGATATGGTCTGTGGTCTGAATGTCGATATATGATATATATCTCGATATTGTTTATGTGAGTTAAATGCTCAATTGTAAGCCGCCAACTATATGTGAGAGGTCACAAACACCTTTATTGGTCAAAATAAATTGTAAATACAGAGTTATTCTTCCTGTTTGAAATTACATATTTAATTAATAATTACATACAGCTCTTTAGATATATCACCCAGCCCTACCTACTAGCGCTCTTTTTCTTGAACTACCGTACATCATCTAGAGAAATGGATCGATATTGTGGAAGACCAGCACAACCATACTGGAGGATATACTCACATTTTATTTGGAGACTTTAATGCTCAGTTTGAACCCTTGGATTGTTTGTGTGGTATACCAGATAAACAAGACACAGTTTGGGGTACCTTCTGCAAGGTAGGGAGGTGCTATATTGTTAAGACATTTGGACGTGAGAGAGAAGGTTTTAAGGGAAATCCTGTCCTTAATTTTAAGCCAATGGGCCTCTCTTCTGAATGCAGAGATATGCTCTCTGTTCAGGATATTTAAGGCTGCTCTGAGAGCATTATTTTGGAGTCTTTGCATTTTATCAATAATGTACTTATTGGAACCCGCATATAAAGCATTGCAGTAGTCCAGTCTGGATAGAATAAGTGCATTGGCTAGTGTGATGCAGCTAGTCTCAGAAAGAAATGGTCTGCTTGCTCGGATTAATTTGCACATGTATGCTGTAGAAGATGCTAGAGAGTTAAGGTGAGTGCCGAGTCAAGATAGAAACAAAGGGTTTTAACTGCAGGCATCACTTTGATGACATTGTTGTCAATATTAAATGAGGCGTAACTGGGGTTGAGTTTTTTTATCGCTGTCTCTGAGCATAGGATCAGTATCTCTGTTTTATCGTCATTCAGGCAGAGTCCATGGGATGACATCCATGCCTGGATGAGGAGGTATATCCTAAACACTAAGGCCGTGTCTTCCAGGAAGTTGTCCGAAAGGGGGATGAGGATATGAGTGTCATCTGCGTAATTAGTGTAGGTGATACCCAATCTGTCCAACTTGTCAAACAGGGGCTTAGTAAAGATATTATACATAGTGGGAGATGCGCAAGATCCTTGAGGGACACCGCAGGAGACTTGTATGGGGTCGGCGGCTGCTAGAGGGGAGAAGACTCTCATTGTACGGTTTGCAAGGAAGGATTGCACCCAAGATATGGCATCACTTGAGAAATGGGCAGCTGAACTAAGATGATCGCATAAGACTGCATGATCCACCAAGTCAAAGGCTGCCGATAGGTCAAGGAGGAGTAGCATAGCTGATTTGCCATTGTCCTTCAACTCGTCAATTTGGGTCTTAAGGTCAATCAAGGCAGTTTCTGTGCCATGAAGGGGGCGGAAGCCATACTGGCGTGAGCCTAGTAGGTTGTTAGTTTCTAGATAGTCCTGAATTTGTACGTAGGATACTCTGTCAATGATTTTAATTAAGAAGGGGACTGTGGTTATGGGTCTATAGTTAGTAGGTATAGAAGGGTCTAGGGTTTGTTTTTTGAGCAATGGTAAGACCCAGGACTATTTAAGATTGTTAGGCACAAGAATTGTTTTAAAGGACGCATTGATAAGCTTCGAGATGAAAGGGGCTAGGTCTCTAGCTGTGTCCTTTATGATTTGGACTGGACAGTTGTCTACATTGCAATTAGAGGGTTTGAGTGAGAGTTTAATATTTTCTGTCTCAAGGATGGATATTTTTTTAAAGCTAAACGGTAAGGAGGTGTTGTTATGTAAGTTTGGAGGCGGTTGCTGCTGAGGTGGGGGCTCAGCTGGTAGGAGCAGGGAAGCTTTCTTTTTGGCAATTTTAATTTGGAGGGAGCTAATTTTATCAGAGAGAGTATTTTGTATGTTGGTACACCAAGGCTTATCTTTAGGGGTGTTTTCTACCTGAGGTACAGGTGATTCCATTTCACGAAAGATAGAAAATAATTCCTTAGTGTCTGATTTAGCCTTGGATATTCTATCGTTGAATGTGTTCTTTTTAGTACTGATGATTTCCTTTTTATTTAGTTTGGAATGGTTAGTTAGCTTAATTTTATTTTCCACAGTAGGCGAGTGGTGCCAGATTGCTTGGAACTTTCTTTTTTGGATCCTTAATTCTTTCAATTGAGGTGTGAACCAGTTATTCAGATGAGATGTCTTTCAAGCTTTGCGAGTTTTAACCAGTGCAATGGTGTCAAGTGCCTTTAACATGGCACTATTGAAGACTTCCACTAGTAAGGTGGGGTCTGTGCTGTTAACTGTGTTGTGAAGAGTAGGGAGTAGATTTGGTTGTAGTTTTTCCACAGTTATGTCTTTCTTCCTCCTGGTAGGAAGCGGCGGTAGCATGGCTATCATTTTAGGGCGGGTAAGGTCAAGTGAGGCAGAGAAAGTAATTAAATAGTGGTCATTCTACAGTTGAGTTATTATATTAGTGATACTAATGTTGCAATTCAGGTCAGCAACCCAATATAGGGTCCTTCCTTTAGCATGTGTAGGGGTAGTGACTCTTTGTGTCAGCCCATAATCCTTCAATAGTGAGGCTACCGATAAGGCATGTTTATCGTTACTGTCGTTGAAGCCGAGATTAAAATATCCCAATAGCAGAATTTGCACATGGTCCTTGGTATTATTGGTCAGGATACTATTTAAATCATCCTCAAAGGATCCTAAAGGACCAGGTGGTCTATAGATCACATAAATAGTAAGGGTACGGTTGCTAGAGAGGAGAGGTGAAGTTTAGCTGTGAGAGTCTCACAGGACTGGAACGATGGGGTAGAAGTCAGTCTAATAGGTAGGTTAGATTTGTGGATAATAGCTATACCACCGCCTCTAGTGTTTGGTCTGTCAACTCCTACTAGGTGATAGCCCTCTGGTACAGCTAACATTATGGCCGGGCCTGCGGCCTCATGGAGCCAGGTCTCTGTTATGACCAGCAAGTCCAAACTCTCATTGGTTAGGGTGTCCGCAATATCGGCAGCATGAGCCACCATGGATCTGGCATTGATAAGCGACCCAGAAAGTAGTAGGGTACTTGTAGGTTTAGTAGTGGAAGGTTGTTTAGTTTTAGTTTGGTTAGCTTTTTGGAAAATGGTTTGGGTAGGGGTGGAAGGGACAGAGGACAGAGGACTATGGTTGTGGTGTTGTGTGCATTTATTAGCTAATCCAGTATGTTGGGTAGCCTTACATGAGAAGCCTCTAATAGTGTGATTGGTTAGAGGTTCATGGAGGCGGGATAGTCTTGCTCTCAATCTCATATTTCTGTCCTTAGGTGGGCATGAGGCAAGAGAGAGTGAGGCCGTTATGCCAAGGACACCTAATGTAAGGTGGATTATCTGAGTTCTTATGATTTTCCTCATGATCATAGGCCGGGAAAAGCAGTTTATGGGTGATTACAGGTTTAGACTATTGCATAATTGGGCATAGGCGAGCATGTGCTAAATGCATCATTCAGATACAAGGCAAATATGGGCCCATTCAACATTCAAGATGGCAAGATAAGCATGTGCTACATGCATCAATCAGATAAAAGGCAAATATGGGTCAATTCAACATTCAAGATGGCAAGATACGCATGTGCTACATGCAAAAAATCAGATAAAAGGCAAATGTGGGAGAATTCAACATTCAAAATGGAAAGGTAAGCAGGTGCTAAATGCATCAATCAGATAAAAGGCAAATATGGGCCAATTCAACATTCAATATGGCAAGGCGATCATGTGCTAAATGCATCAATCAGATAAAAGGAAAATATGGGCCAATTCAATAATGAAGATGGCACGTTAAGCATGTGCTACATGCATCAACATGCAGACCGGCACCCGCAAGCAGAGCTCATGATTGCTCCGGCACCATTATTAACGGTGCCGGTGCAACCATGCTCCGAACACCCATTCTGCGCTATAGGGCGGAATGGGGATTGGGAGGCCGGCTATACCGGCACCCGCGAATGGGCAATTACTAGCCCATTCAACTCATGATGGGCCGGTAATGGCCCATTCACGGGTGTCGGGACTGGTAGTGAGTTTGGCTGCCAAACTCATAATGAGGCCCAATGTGAAGCTTAAGCTGGCAGATGGCAATATTTTCCAAAAGTTTGCCCAGAAATAAATGGAGTAATGGAGATTGGACGATAGTTAGCCGGGCAGGATGGGTCAGCAGAGGTTTACTTAAGAAGAAGGTGCTTCAAGGAGTTCTTCAGGGGGGATGGGAAGATTCCAGTGGCAAAAGAGTGGTTGAAGAAGTTGGCGAGAGCAGGAGTCAGGGAGTCAATGTGGTCCTTGATGGTTTTGGAGGAACAGGGATGAACCTGTTTTGATGAGACATTCATAGATTGGACATAGTCTAGAAACCTTGTCGGGGGAGAACAGGGGAAAGGCAGAGAAGGAGGGAGGAGAGATGGCCGAAGAGGGGCCAGAGGAAGAGCAGGGAATAGAGGGGGCCGGGGGAGAGGAAGAGAGAGAGGACGGGAGGATGTACTGAGTTTTAGAGATTAAATTCGAAGCAAGAGCTGTGCAGAAGGCCTGGGTAGGGACAGGCGATGTAGAGACTGCAGCAGGATTGTCCAGTTCCTTACAGATTTTATAGAGTTCGGCTGAGTTGTTAGATGCCGCAGAGACGAAGGCTTGGATATGAGCTCTCTTCCTAGTGTGGACAGAGAGCTGGTATTGCCTTTGGAGCAGGCGGCAGGCCAGTTTGTCAGAGGATGTATCAGAAGCACTCCATTTCCGTTCAGCCACCCTGCACTTGTGTTTGAGGGTGACAAGGTCTGAGTCGTACCAGGAATTGCACTCAGCTTTGGGATCCAAGCGGATCCTCATGACAGGGGCAAGTACACCGAGAGTATCAGATATAGAAGAGTGGAGCATGGAAAGGGCTGTGTCAGGGTGTGAGTCAGCCAAAGGGGGGAGGGGGTTTCGAAAGTGGTGTTGAAAGCCCACTAATGTACCAGTTAAATCCACCTATAGACCAGGTGATACTACCAGTCCTGTTTACAATTTTTTTGAATGACACGCAGTATTGGGAGATTGTAATATAATTGTGGGTGTATTCGTATGTAGAAAATTATCATGGCCCTCCGATATTAATCTTGAATATTGATATCAATAGATCTATTGACAATGCTGATAAATCAGTTATATATGGTAGCGTTAATCGTTGTAACTCCAAATGGTATGTGGACATTTCTGAATTACTATGCCCTGCATTATGCCATATAATGTTCCATTGCTTTACGATTATTTAATTGATGTTAAAATGTCCTATGTATGGGCTGTCCTTTTATGGAAATTTGGGTGAAGCTTATTATTCCTTAATTCTTACAACTTTGTTTAGTTTCAGGAAAATGATTCTAACAACTATACTCTTGGAATGGTGAGGATTGTAGGAAGGCTAACTTTGAACTACTTTTGGCATTACAATCTGAGCAATACAGCTAAGCAATTAAACAGCTTAGAGCAGCCTACAAAGATATAGTTCGCTAAAAAAAATGATGATCCAGAAGTGGATTGAACTTCAGCTAGGAGAGAGTGTATACTATCAAGGTAACTTTGGACAATTGTGGTTTCCTGCAGTTCTAATATTTCTGTGTCTCCTTGAATGACAATCTCGTATGCATGTATTTTGAGAGCCTTTTAAAACCTTATATCATGATCCCAACTCAGACGTAATTTTACCCTTTGAACCCAATAGAATATTGGATGCAGGGGATACACCTTTCATTTTTACAAATGCACAATAAATACATAAATAAAATACAATCTACTGAGGCTAGATTAGTGCTCAGCCATCAAAACAGTGGAAAGGCACCAGGCTCAGATAATTTACCTATCCATCTGCCAACATTGTTTAATTCCATAAGTATCGTAGTATTACTAGTAGTAGTAGTAATAGTAGTAGCAGTAGTGGTAACATTGTAGATTTATTTCACAAAACACTGATAAATAAAACACATCTTAAAATCAAAATACAGTTAATCTGTGTATAACCATCATGTTTAACATCCACAACATAGTTGTTCCATTGGAGCATAATTAAAATATTTGGTGTTCACTATTAAAAAGCAATTAAACACAAATACATTCACATCTAGAAGCTCCTTCCCTCGACTCTTTTATTGCATTTCTTTGTATCAGTAAAGGATCATCCCCCTTAAATTCTGCATTTTCCTCCTTATTCGCCAAAGTTGTTATAACATTGTGAAATCCCCCATAAGAATAAGACATCATCTGCTTGACAGCACCGAGCCAGAGCTTGCTGAACAGTTTGTAGAATAACAGCTCTAAAACAGGGAGAATACATCTATTCCATAGGGTTTTTTGAGCAGGATAGAACATCAAGAACGGTTTTGTTGAAATCAAGTAAATACAACCAGAGGCAAAAACATGAATATATATATATATATTACATGGCCATGGTAGTGCCTGTGTAGTTATGGTTAAATTGCTTTTCCATAGGAAGAGCTCTTTTTGGGCAGCTTATAACTTCGCTCCCCCTGGACGAATCCTTACCAAACTTTGCAAAAAAAGTATATGACCCACTCTGAATGTTGTTGCAAAGTTTTGTGAGGTTTGGTCCAGGGGGGGAAGTTATAGGGGGGTCCCAAAACTTATTTTTTCCCATAGACTGAATGGGGGAGAAACCTTGCGCAGGCCTACAGCCCAAAACACTGGACGGATTTTCACCAAATTTGCAGCAGGAACAGGGGCTTGGTCCTGAAAGTGTGTTTCTGTAAATTTGATGAAAATGTGTCAAGTAGTTTTCTTTAAGACAATCAAAAAGTAGGTCTAAAAAAATGAGTGATATCTATGTCCACTCCGCGGAGAGATTTCCCTGTTCGCTCCACGGGCAGGACACCGATTGGCTAATGGGCTTGTGTCATGTCCGCGGACACGCGGCGTGTCCGTCGATTGGCGCTGGAGAGAGGTGTGATGTGCGTCAGATTGTTTGGATGCGCCTGCCATCTTGGATCCGACGACAGCGCGGCGGCGAACAGAGGTGAAATGCAGTGTTGGGTATTGTTTTGGTGTGTAAGAGTGCTTGGGGAGGTTTAGGGATTAAGAGATGGGTGACATACTGTATTTGTTTAGGTGGCAGGTGATACTGATGTATTCGCCATGCCCGCGCTGTCCGGGATGTTCATAATTACTGAAAGTGAGGAGTGTCCTAAGGATAGTATTTCCGTCCATGCTCCGTGCTGTGCGCAGGCAAGTTGAAACTGTTCTAAGGACAAGCATGGTGTCAGCAGAACCTAAAATTGAGTATATGCCGCAGTTAAAATGTTTGATTCTATGGGTGTGATACTGAGTTATAAGCCACCATGGGTGTAATATGCTTTGGTGGTTGTGGCCAGGGCCTAGAGTCTTGGGTGCATGGCTGCAGGGCTTCGGCCGTAGGCCATCCACCCAAGACTCTAGGCCCTGGCCACAACCACTGCAGCACCGCATCTGTTCTGCGGACAGTTCCATCTTGGTTGCGAACGGTACGGCCAGGTATATTGTCCTTAGGACACCTCCATTTTGTTAATTTACGGACATCCCAGACACCTGGTGTGTTCTAAGAACAGTTTCATTTTGGTTGCGAATGGTACGGAGAGGTATAGTGTCCTTAGGACACCGCCATTTTGTTGATTTACTGACATCCCGGACAGCTGGTCTGTTCTAAGAACAGTTCCATCTTGGTTGCGGACATTTTACCTGCTTTACAAAAAAAATTATAAGACACAAAGAATTTCATTACACGAAACATAACATTTTTTTTATATACACATACACAAATTATGAAAGAGAGGCGGAAGCAGAAACTGATACAAAAAGAGGGGAATTAGGGATTTGGTGAGGATGGGTGGGAGGGGATGAAGGGATGGAAATCTCATCGAAACATTTATCTTGTTGTTGAGGGTTTGGGGATAGTTCACTGGGACATGGAGAGGGGGCACAGGTACAGGTGGGACAATGGTATTTAATTTTTTCTTTTATGTGGCCCTCCACTAACTGTTTCAAACCATTCAAATTTTCCTTGAGCATGTCTACTTTCCGTTCCATGCGTTCCAGTGTCTTTTCCAGTGTGTCTTTTGGAGTAACATTTTCATTTTGTATGGTCTGTAAAAAAATAAAACTATAAATATATATATATATATATATATATATATATATATATATATATATATATATATATATATATATATATATTATATATATATATATATATATATATATATATATATGTTAAGTACACATAAGGTAATGATTATTAATTTGCGTATATAGAGAAGTGTCTACCACTATATTAACTGTTTTCAGACATTTCCTGATGTGGAAAACATTCTTCTAGCCACTCCAAAGTACTGCATTTCTGTGTGAAAAACACAAATATATTAATTGTACTGTACCTCATACAAAAAGTAAGCAATAAATAAGAACAATTAAGTTTACTTACTAGTTTCTGGTACGTTGTATTCGTTGTGTTGTGTAGGTCTACTGTTGCTTCTAGCTCTGCAGTTTCTGTGAGGTAATTATGTTGGAGGTATATCTTTTTTGTTATGTATAATCCATTAAATGAATGGTTGATGTGTTAAATATGCAGGTTCCACTGCTTTTTTATTATTATATATAATGTTTTTATGTGCTGCTTTTTGAACTTGCGCAGTGTTTATATTGTATGATAGAACAATTTCAGATACCCCATGCGTGGTTGGGTAGCGTTGATGTAGTTCGTGAGCGTCCTCAGACATCAAAATCATTAGCGGGGTGTTCGGTATGTTCTTAATTGTATGTAAAGTAAGGGAATCCTAGTAAACATCTATCAAACTTACACTATGAAAATGTATACTCAGTAAAAAAAAAAATTGTTAAACAGATGTTATGGTTAAGTTATAAAACCCCCTGAAATTTGCCAGTTATGGTAAGCTAAGCAACCATAACTCGTTCCACCACTGTGCACTGCTTAGACTAACACCTAGGACATCAAAGATGGTGTGATATGCTGCGATGGTTGTGGCCAGGGCATAGAGTGTATAATATACTTACTGTTTGGTTTAGTAACTGGAGTACATGTATTTCTTGTTAATTTCTGTGATAAAGAAAATAGCATGTTAGTATTAGAATTTTGTAATGACTTATTACATTGTATAATCAACGTTTTTTTATTTATTTTTTTGGACCCTCATATTTAGTAGATTAGAAACCAGAGTACTCTGCAATTTGCTCAGTTTCTGTGTTCGTTGCTAAAATCATTGGGTCTGTGGGAGAAAAAAAATCCATGTTGGATTAAAAAAACCCTTTTTCTGTTATGCTACAGTTTATTTGTTTGTTTGTTTTCAGTGTTCACTTGTTGTTTCTGGGTAATGCTTTATACATTGGCTTGTTGCATTTTTTTGAAGCAGTAACATATTATTTATTTGTTTGGATATTATAAAATTTTTGAGCAGTTAGATACCAATTGGCGTATTCTAACTGTCTATTTTTTTTAAATATATTTTAGTGGTATTGATTTATCTGTTTGGATATTGTTACATTTTGGGAAAGTTAGATACCAATTGGCGTATTCTAACTTTCTATTTTTTTTAATATATTTTAGTGGTATTGATTTATCTGTTTGGATATTGTTAAATTTTGGGACAGTTAGATACCAATTGGCCTATTCTAACTGTCTATTTTTTGCTCTAATTTGCTGTTATTCATTTATCTGATTAGTTGTTCTAGAATCTTTGGGCAGTTAGATAGCTTTTGGAATATTCTAACAGTTCATATTTTTAGCACAAGTTTACTTAGTGTTTAAGTACAGTTTAGTTATCAAATTTTGGTTTTAAGAACATTAAATAAGCGTTTGTAAGATGTGCTGGTAATCTCTGCTTTAGAGTAATGGTACTATCATTACATTGAAACCATCCACATTTTTTTTTATATATGCAGTGTAGTGCCCTGAATTGGTTGTGGCTCCTGCGTGGTAGATTATACCTATTGTTGTGAAGGTTTTCTTACCAAGTGATATTTGACCATGTGTGAATCCAGTCAGCTTGCAGTTGTTTTTGGTACCATCTGCATTGTAACGTAGAAGCATTAGTATTACATATTTACTATGTGTTTGTATTAGTAACGTGGAGCGATTATCTGAATTGCAGGTAGAACATAATCTACCATGGTTTGCATATTGTACAAGTTGCTGACATGGAATGGATTCACAATTAGGTATTGATATATACACAAAGCGTTCATTGGGGATTTGTTCTTCTGTCACATTGTTGCAGAGAGCGCATGTATGTTTCCACATGTATGAAATCTGGAAGATTTCATTTATAGGTAAGTTTTTTTCCAGCACAGTAGTCCAATTGTTGTCTTATTCCATAAACACTATATGTGTTATCAGGATTGTTTGCTGCATTTCTGTGAAGTACTAACATTTGCAAACACAATGGGTCTGTACTGTGTAAGTAGATGTTGTCAACAATTGTTGGTAATGGAAATAGAATATTCATTGCTACATTTGCGTAGCAACTTACACCAACTGTATTTGAAAGTTTAAATGGACCAGGTAGTTCTGTATCTGACTGCTTTTTTTGGAGATAGTCTTCCTTCTTTGAAGAAGTACCTGGTTTACTTTCCCTAATTGATTCTTGTTTGCCTGTGGTATTTGATGAAGTATTAGTTTCTTTTACTCTCTTTGGAGGATTTGCAGTGACATCCTGTTGCATTTCTGTTTGATTTATTTTTCTTTTATAACGTTTTACTTTTTGTGGAACAGAATATGTGTTTAGATGGGGGGTGTATAGTAGGCAAAGTCTATTGTATTCTAAAATGCAAGGAATATCAGCGTTTACTTTACTTGCATCAAAGTTGATTAGAAATAGACCGTCAAGTGTACGAAAGGTGATAGTGCCACGTAGCTCATGCCTTCTTTAAAGACTGTGTTACCAATGTCTATCATTGTTTTGTCTAGGGTAAGACCTTGTGATTTATGAATTGTGACTGTGTGTGCAAGAGTTAGAGAAAATTGTTCTCTGCGTACATACATGTCTTTGAAGAGAAGGAATCGAGCTGTTGAGCATCCTATCCTTTTTACTTCTGAAAGTTTGTCAAAGAGAATATTGACAAACTGAATTTTGTTGTCACGTGGGTATGTTTGAAAGCCAACAACTGTACCCAGTACTCCATTAACTAGTCCTTGGTCCACGTCAAGGTAACGTTTAAGCATTACTCTGCAATTTAAGGATAATTTTAATATCTTTTCTAAGCATGCTGTGCTTGAGATTGATTTTTCTAAACTATTTAGTCTTGTTGTGGCTTGGTCACACATAGGTAGTGTCATACCATGTACATCTAGCTTGCCTGTGGCGCATTATTGGTTGCATTTCTTTACTTAACATTATTTCATTGAATTTGAAACAGCTTGCAAGAGTTGACATTAAGGCCATATAATTGACATTTTTGTGGGCTAATTGTTCCATAACATCTGTAGCACATGCCTTATTGCCATAAAGTGCATTAATGTGCCAGGTTTTCAATATTGCTTCTGCTTCTTTACAAACTATACCAATTCTGATACTTTTTAAGATGTTGGCATAAGTGAGATCTGCAGATTGCTGCATGTTTTCTGTTAATTCTCTGTATTGGAAATGTTGCCAAAGGTTGACATTTCCAATGCTGCCCACAGTTTTACGGAAGAGTTTGTGTCCTAATGTTTTAAAAATAGGCTCACCTTTTACTGGTGTCAATTGAAGAAGATCTCCGAAAACAATAATGTGTTTTCCTGCAAAGAGCACTTCATAGTTTGTTTTGAGTACTTCTTATAATCTGCGGTGAATCAAAGCCAACATTAGGTTGGAGACAATGCTCACTTCATCTATTAGTAGCATTTTCATTTGTTTCAATACTCTGCATAGTTACATTGAAGCTTCTGCGGAAAGTTTGTAATAGTCTAATTTGTGATGGTGTTCTACTGGCAATAGTAGTAATCAGTGTAACGTGACACCACCTATGTTGTAGGCAGCTAAACCTGTGGGGGCAATGACAACAGCTGACAGTTTCTTGTTTGTCAATTGTTGAAGGAACTTACTGATGATTTTGATTAGGAATGTTTTGCCAGAACCAGCTTCAACACTGAAGTACAGTAGTATAGGTTTATAATTATGGCAGGAACATTCTTCATTTTCATGTTGTACACCATGTGCAATTTGTTTTGTTACTTCTTGAAAAATGCTACGTTGCTCATTGTTTAGTTTTGATTGTAGTATAGTTAAGTCTTCTTTATCTTCATACTGTCACATGGTGTTTTCTACTTCTATCATAGCTAATTCTGCCTCATTTATTATTAGTGGTTCTCCCAGTGGTTCTTGGCTTCCTTTTACAGAAGGTTGACTACTGTCAGGAGTTTCTTTATCTAGTTGGGCCTAGAGTTCTTCTTTGTGTTGCTGTTCATTGTGCAACATTGTTTTGTACTGTGTAAAGTTTACATAAATTATAGTGTTTTCATTTGCTTTGAAAGCATCTTCATATTAGTCATAGTTATCTAGTATTTCTTCTTCTTTTCTCCATTGTATAAAGAGTTGTAGCATGGACATATAATATACTTCTTTATGTTGAGGAGTATTTAATGACAATTTGATATGATTAATTACATTTGGTTTAGTGAGTTTAACTAAGCTGCCTTCACAGTTTAGCACTCTGTATTTACCTTTTTTTATTAGGTTTTATATTATTTTTGTATGTGTAGTTTTGGGCTATGTGGTATAGACACATGATTTCCAAAGTATTACTTCTGTTTGGGTAGTATGTGTCCAATACATTGTTTTTTAAAATGTCTTGGCTGTTG
Source organism: Ambystoma mexicanum (assembly GCF_040938575.1). NCBI lineage: Eukaryota > Metazoa > Chordata > Amphibia > Caudata > Ambystomatidae > Ambystoma > Ambystoma mexicanum. The sequence continues at coordinate 1,251,633,459 of NC_090931.1, forward strand.
GGATCACGTTTAGCTATTGTTTCTATATCTTCATAGGATTTTAGAACTCTTTTTCTAGATTTAGCTGGACCAAGACTTAGCCATACTATATTTTCAGATTTACCATACAATGCAGTACCAGTTAAACGATCAGCTGCTTCATATGATCTACATTCTCTTTGGGAGAGCATTTTTATGCCCAAGCTGTATAATTTCTGAGACGCTGTTTTATCTGATGACAGGTCCTTCCAGAGGTCTTGGAGCTCTGTCTTTTCTGCTTTGGTTAAGTATCTTGTGACATATCATGCAACTGCAGTAGAATTGTCTGCAATGTACTGCACATCTATGTTTGCATTCCATAAGTGGGCAATGATTGCATTGTAATCATTGATATATTTTTTTTCTTCTTTTCTTTTTATGTAATATGTATTTTTAGGTGACTTACCTTTAACACTATGTCTAACTGAAGACACAAGGTTGTTCACTTGACCTGTATTTGTAACTGGTCTAGGGAAACCAAATCGGAATTTGGTGTAGTATTTCCATTTGTTTTTGTATTTGCAACGACAATATTTTCCACATGTGTGTCTTTGAAATTGTAAAATGTGTGCATGAAGATCACTATTTGTTGCTTCCAATGGAATTTCACATGTGACATATTTTTCAATAAACTGTAAAACAGTGGCATCACTGTCTTGACCAAATTTAGGAGCATCTTTAATCCATAACAGCACGTGGATATGTGGTGCTCCTCTGGCTTGGTATTCTTTTCTCCAAAAGAAGTGTTGCACTTCTCCAAGTAGAGGAACAGTTTTATTACAAATAAAATGTAGCATAGCAATGAAGCTATGGTGAAAATATCTTGAAACATTAACAGGATCCAAAGAACAAAGTTCTCTAGGTGTTAGTATATCTATGTTTGTTTTGTTTTTGTTTGATATGCGTAGGAAATCATGTAAATCTTCCCATGCATATTCTGCACAACTTAATGTAACAAACCAAGTGGGTGGCCCAAGGTTTCTGATCATACAACGTACATCTCCATGACGTCGAAACCAGTACTCCTTGGTACCACGAATATTTGCTAATAGATTTGTAATATTTGATTGTAAAACCTCATCCTTTTGTTGCACTTTTTGTAATAATTGTGTAGCTGTCATATTTTGAAAGTGTGATCCTGATTTTAATATGTGTGCAACTCTGTAACTTAAAGTTGCTAGTTCACTTTCAAAGAGTAGGTGGAATATGTATTCCACATTTTGTCTAAATCTGGGATCTTCAGAATACATCCGTAATGAGCGTTATTCTGAAGCTGATATTTGAATAGGTTTATCATCGTACCTTCCTCCTTTGCCAGTAGGAAAGGATAGAGGAAAAGCACGTGCTTCTATACTTTTTTCCCATATGCTGATTGGTGATCCTTTTGTTTGACGCATTTGGTACGTTTCTAGTGCATCTTCTATGGTGTCATTAGAGTACAAATGATGAATTGTATAATGGTCTAATGTATTTGATATTGTAGCAGGATCTAGGAGCTCAAATCGACCAGCTTCTTGTGTTTCTTGAATTATTTCAGTTGTATCCTTCAAGTTTTCTCCAATATTCATTTCTTTGTAATATTCATTATTCTCTTTAAGATCTTGCAAGGCATGTCTAACTTTATGTAAATCTACCAGCTGTTGCCATATATTTTTGTCTTTTGTAGGTACTCCATTTACTAAGATAATTAAAGATTGCTGCATTGGACGTTGCACTCCTAGAGTATGCACATTTTCTTTTAAATCTAATGGTAAATAAACTACTTTTCCACAAATGCCTTTTACCAATTCAGAGGGAGGTAATTTTGCTGTTTTTGGTTGAAGGCATATTATTGCTTGAAATGGGTGCACTGTTTGAATTATGATGCTCTCATATAAATTAAGTTGTTGTAGGGATTTTGGTAGTGGGTATAATTCCAAATTATTTGTGATAGAACGTGAAGTAGTTTGGTTGTTGTCAAGTTTTGTAGTGCAGTAACTGCAAAGTATTAAGGGGTCAGTTATTTCGTATTTGTTTTCTGCTACAAGGTAGAGAGCTAATTCAAACCATTTAGAATCTTCATTGTCTTCTATTTTGTATGATAGGTCTACAGTGTTTGTGTTACTTTTATAAAAAGTTCTGCGGCAACATACACACACATGGTTTGGTACTTCAGCTGATGTACTTTTAAATTTTAGTATTTCTTTTTTGTATGTGTTTAGTAAAAGGTTGCATTGTGTAGAATTGTTTCTAATTTGGTTTAAAGCTATTTCATTCTGTAAGTGGCTTTCACTTCCAAAATATTTTTTCTGGATATAGTCTATTTCTTCAAGCAGGTCTTTTGCTGTACCATGCAGAAGAATGTTATTCAAATTTGCTAGTGCTAAAGCAGGACTTTTAGCATAGTACAGTTTATAAACTAGATTTCCTATAGTTGAATGATGTGTTGATATCCTTTTGATATCATGGAAGGTGGTTTTACAAGTAGGTCCTGTAATGCAGGCCAATGAATGTCCTTGTAGTCCTGTGTACTTGCGCACTGGACAGGTATCCATATTTTGCAGTAGTTTAATTTTGATTTTGTCTTTTCTTTTTACATATTGATTGAGGAATTGACTTAAAGGGCCTCATTACGACCCAGGCGGTAAGTTACCGCCTGGGCCGTGACTTTACCACCATGGCGTAAACTACGTTTACGCCATGGTGGTTGGCGGACTTACCGCCCCATTCCGACCTTGGCGGGGCGGTAAGTCCCCAATCCCCATTTACCCTTCCCCATTCCCATTTTTGCCCCATAGGGCATAATGGGAGTGGGGAAGGCGTTAATTACGCCACCGTAAATTACGGTGGCGTAATTAACTCCATGGTCCCTTAGCGCCATGGATTTTAACACCTGCTAAAAGCAGGTGTTAAATCCGCCATGGCGCTAAGGGACCTCGTACTCAGGCGGTAAGGGTCGGCGCTGTTTACGCTGCCGTAAACCCCTTACCGCCTGAGTCGTAATGAGGCCCAAAGACTTGAAAAATTGTTTGGGAATGTTACACATTGACGTGCATGGCCATTTGTACACTAGATGTTCTGATTCAGTTGAATGGAGGGGTAATTCTGTTTTCAGGGCATATTTTTGTAAGGAGTACTTCTTGTTCCATTATGGTATTATTCACTTTTTCATAACCTCGACCACTGCTATGTATGGCAATTGTATTTGTTTGCTTTTGTTTGTACGCTTCTTCATTAAAATATGATTCTGTGCTCGTAGTGTGATTCCATTCACCTCTGCAGATACTTAAGAAGTTCTTTCTGTTGACATTTCGTTTATTGAGAAGTCTTTTTTGTAATTTAGTTATTAGTTTTGTTAGTGGTTTCATCCTGTTTAAAACTAAAATAGAGAAGGATTGCACTGTCTACGAGACCTTCTAGGATACATTTCCTATGATAGGTTTTAAGGGTTGAACCTGGTTTCTCTCCTGTTTTTATAAGATTTTGAAGGACTCTGTGACGGAACATTTTGGCTAAAATACTGTTCTTGGTATGCTTACTTTGAACTTTATCAAGAATTATCTGTAGTGAAAGCTGAATGTTTGTTAATTGTTTTCTGGTTTGTTTTACATTTTGATAGAAGAGACAAAGTTTTTCCACTTGAAACTTCTTTTGTTTCACTAAATGACTGTATTAGCTGTTTTGTTTCAACTTTTTTTTTTTTACAGATTTCGCTAGATATGGATGCTTATGTTGGACACTTTTATTTTCATTTGCTCTACTTCTGCGTTGCTTTCTACGGACTTGACTTTTGGTAGGCATTCTTTAGGGTTTGTTGAAAAAAATAAAGGAGGTATGGGTTGGGGTGTTCTGCAATGTATTTGTGCTGTGTGCATGAGTGTTTGAATAAGATGATAAAGATGTATGTAATGGTGTGTGATTGTGCATTGGGAACAAAAACTAGTAGGGATGGGTATTCTTGAATTTATATGCTACTAAACTGGGGTTCAGATGACAGAAAAAAGTAAGCTAGTGGTGTGGAGAAGTACAAATAGTAAATCTAATGTATACAATTAAAACAGTTGTTTGATCTATAATATCCAAATTGTAGCGGTTGATTTGGGTAATTTGTGAGTCCAAAAAAAAGAATTTGTGGGCCATTCTGTCTGTAAATCGCTGTTTAAGACATGGGGATTTTTGGACAGAATGGTGCACAATCTCTATTTTTAGGCACGGAAATAAATGAATTAACTTAACAGTGTGTTTCAGTAATAATACAAATATTATTGTGATATTCTACTTACTTTTTTTCTAAAATGAACAGGTTACTTCTTAGTTCTTCTTTGTTCTTCAAATTCGGTAGCTTCTTTTCAGGAGAATGGTCTTCACTGCAATTGTAAAAGAAACAAATTAGTAATTTTGTTTGTATATAGCACTGTTTTTAATTTAGACATTGATTTTTTTAATTGACATCTTCAGCGCCTTCCTTAAAACTATCTTATTTACATAAGATATGTCACACAAGTTCAATACATATGATATGCTCTTAATGAACAAATTGTATTGTAATGACTAACTGTAGCAAACAAAATATCTTTACTATGTTTGTGAAATTCATAATGTACCACTGACTACCACTATTTCTGTAACTAAGCTCCTCCAGGTAATAGTGCCTCAATGTCATGCTTAAATTAAAGTAATTGAATAAATAAAGAAATAAAACAAAAATATTAAGTCAGTTTGAAAATGTGTTCATGTATTGTACAGAAAATATGCATACCTGTAGTTTGTGTTCATGCACTTCTCTATATAACCAAATTAATAATCATTACTTGGTATCAGGTATTAATATCACCACATATATGGTCGCCGTAAATAATATTGGTGGGAAAATGCCCTGGCCATATTATTTGGGTGACCATATATATGGCGACAGGGGCAAAAAAAGAAAATTAAAAAAATAATAATAATAAATTGGGGGTTGCGGGGGTGTCCGCTGCATGTTCCATGCAATAATGTTGCCACAAAAAACGACAATTTTTCGGCGATATTTTTGCATGGCGATATTTTTGTGGCGACATTATTACATGGAACCCATTACCTTATGTGTTACGCTCACCTGGTATCCACAGGGACGCCACCCAGCCAGGTTACTCCCTGGTATGCTTCTCAGCTTTTTCCTGTTGTGGTGTGCAGGGAAAGGTTCTGCCTTGTGGTACGATTAGGCGTGCTCTCCGTCCTGCCTTCTTTGCAGGGGCGGGTTGTCTTTCATGGGCGAGTGCGGTCCAGTTACTTCACTGACACCGGCCCGTTTGATATTGTTCAGGTAGGTCTTATTGCTGTTATTTAGTTTTGTTGCTATACTGCATGCCTTTCTTTGTTTAAAATGTCTCTTTTTTCTCCCTTCGGTATGCAGAGTTTCAGCACGGCGAACTGGCTTGGTTGAGCCCCGCTGGTAAATGATGGCGCATTTAGAGTGCTATGATGTGGTAAGTAAGCGATATGCACAGCGCTGTGAAGTCTTGCCTTTGCTAACCTGTGTTTTCCAGTGGTGCCAGCCGAGAGGCGACCAGCCAGGTAAGCCTTTTGAGCAGTTCGTAATTTGTAAATGTCTCTACTGCTTTCTTTAATGTTGCCTCTATCTTCCTCTTTCAGGTCGTTCTGTCCGGGAGGCGTGCAGATTCGAGGAAGCTGTTCTCAGTAGCTGTGAGTGTTTAAAGATGAAGACTGCAGGTAAGATGCTGCTGCTAGTGATGTTCCTTTTGTCTCCTTGCAGGTTCTGCTTCTCCGAGGTTCGAGGGAATAGCTGGACACGGTGAGCGTCACGTTGCAAGCTGCAAAGTAACACGAAGCGTGTTGTCTTGCCCGGGTGTTGTTTAAATAGCCCCAACAAAATAGTCCAGGTAAAGTAGTTCCTAGGCTACCACACCCAAAGCACTAGACTGCATAGCTTAGTTCTTAGGAACCAAGCTATGTGGATGCCTCCATGTTGGCTGACAATACAATAAAGTAGTTCCCAAGCACATTGTTTTGCATGGTTTATGAGCCTGATGCCATTGGCGCCGGGACTGGCCCCATGAGGGCTTTTAAAGTGGATGCCAGGCTCTAGAGGCCTGAGTCCTGACTCCACCTGGCCAATGCTGGCCAATGCTGTTGACCCTTACCTTTCGAGGGTCACAATGTACTGCGACTCAGTACTCTGCAGGGGGGAGAGTCTTCGAAGTGCTTTCGAGACTACGGTCACGGAGCAGCAGAAGACCTGCTACCTACCTAAGTAAAGCCCACCCTACATCTTCCTCTCTCCACCTGCCCTTTCTTGCATGACTTCTGAACCCAAAAATCCCCAGATGTAACACCTGATGTCCGCGAACTACCGCCATGTCCTTGGACATATCGTAACATGAACAGCCCTTCTACCATTTCCACTTCACTTTCTGTGCCATTCCCTCATTGGATGTAGCTAAGAAGTCACATGACCATCCACCAATCACATTCAAGACCTCTACATCTAACTGCATCATCATAGATCAGCACTGCAAATGTACTGTGAATCTCTCTGAGTACAAGTGTCATATCATTGGCAAGCACCAACTACAAAAAATACTGTACAAGTCTCCAAGATTTCTACTTGCAGCTTCATGCATAACCACTATTTCTGTAACTAAGCTCCTCCAGGTAATAGTGCCTCAATGTCATGCTTAAATTGAAGTAATTGAATAAATAAAGAAATAAAACAAAAATATTAAGTCAGTTTGAAAATGTGTTCATGTATTGTACAGAAAATATGCATACCTATAGTTTGTGTTCATGTACTTCTCCATATAACCAAATTAATAATCATTACTTGGTATCAGGTATTAATATCACCACACATATGGTCGCCGTAAATAATATTGGTGGGAAAATGTCCTGGCGATATTATTTGGGTGAGCATATATATGGCGACAGGGGCAAAAAAAGAAAATTAAAAAAAATAATAATAATAAATTGAGGGTTGCGGGGGTGTCTGCCATTATTATCACTGTCTTCAAACATTTCCTCACATGGAAAATTCTCCTCAAGCCATTCCAAAGTACTGCACATTTCTGTGTAAAAAACAAAAATATATTAATTGTAGTGTACCTAATACAAAAAATGTAGAAATATATAAGAAAAATTAAGTTTACTTACTAGTTTCTGGTGAGTTGTATTCGTACTGTTGTGTAGGTCTACTGTTGCTTCTAGCTCTGCAGTTGCTATGAGGTAATTATGTTGGAGGAATATCTTTTTTGTTTTGGTATATTCCATTTTACTCCATATGGTATTTAAATGGATGGTTGATGTGTTAGATATATAGGCTTTTTGAACTTGTGCAGTGTTTATATGGTATGATAGAACCATTTAAGATACCCCCTGAGTGTTTGGGTAGTGTTGTTGTCATCCGTGCCCGTTCGCGGACATACACACAGTACGTGGACATCAAAATCACTAGCTTGGGGTTCAGTGTATTCTATGTTACATGTATATAAACTAAGGGAATCCTAGTAAACATCTATCAAATTCACACTGCTCTCCAACCTTGACTCTAACACTCATTGTGTTCTCATTTTGCTCGATCTCTCTTCTGCCTTTGACACTGTCAACCATGCCATCCTGCTCAACTGCCTCAGTGATAACCTGGGTATCACTGGTCAGGCTCTGGCATGGCTGACCTCTTTCCTCTCCAATCGACTCTCCCAGGTCCAACTGGGGTCGTTCCTCTGTGACATCTTTTTCTCCACCTGTGGTGTCCCCCAGGGATCTAACCTCTCTCCCTGGCTGTTCAACCAGTATCTGGCACTCCTTGCCCATCGCATCGCCACTCTATGCCCCAACTTTCAGTGCAATGCGGATGATACCCAGCTAATTTTCAGGCTACCCTCGGCCTCCTCCTCTCCTTCCCTTATCTTGGACTGTCTGTCTGCTTTCCAGGAATGGTGTGCCGCCAATGACCTCTGCCTTAATGCCAGTAAGACTGAGATTCTACTCATCGGCACACCCACTCCCTCCTTCCCTGCAGCTCTCTGGCCGGTCTCTCTGGCCCTCTTCCTGCTCCTATCTGTGAGGCAAAAAACCTTGGGGTCATCTTCGACTCCAAACTCTCCTTCTCTCCTCACATATCTGACGTCTCTAAGAAGTCACACTACCAGCTGCACCTCCTCAGAGGTATTCTTCCTTTCCTCTCCTTCCCCCAGAAGCTCATTGTCTCCAGAGCCCTGGTTCTCTCCAAGCTGGACTACTGTAACAGCCTCTATCTAAATCTGCCTGCCTCTATTCTCCTCCCTCTGCAACTCATCCAGAACAGGACTGCGAGACTTGTCCTTGGCCTCAAGCCCAGGGACCGTATCTCTCCAGGGCTGAAATCTCTACACTGGCTCCCAGTGGCTGCGAGGATTATGTTCAAAACCCTCTGCATTGTCCACAAGACCTTCTGGGGACTAGGGCCAAAATACCTTCAACTCTCTCTTCCTAAATATCTTCCTTCTCGAGCTCTTTGCTCATCGGCCTCCAACTCCCTCAGGGTCAGCCACTTCTCCAAGCAACGAGTTGGGGGTAGATCTCTCTTCGCGGCAGGGGCCTCCTTCTGGAACAGCCTTCCTGCATCACTGAAACTTGAGGAGAAGCATCTCTGGTTCCGGAAGCACCTCAAAACCTTCCTCTTTGCTTCTGCTTTCTCTCCCCCTCTCCCCTGCTAAATTCCTTACTGAAACTGCACTGATTCTGCAACTGGGCCACTCTCACCAATCTCTGTCCTTGGCCCAGCCACTCTCCCCTTGCACTGCCTCTCTGGCAACCCTGCACTTCGGGACTGTCTCTGTATCCCTACAGCCCCCCTTCCCAGCACTTGTCTGCACTTACCTTGCACTTGCCACCAGCTTGTTTTTCTTCTACCCCTGTACTGCACTTTCCCATCTCTCTTTCCCCTTGCACTTTTCCCTTCCCCTCTACCCTTGCACTTGCGCGATCCGGATGACACCTGGCCTAGTAGGATCGTTGTCTGTCTTCCCTTTGTTCCCCCCTCCCTGCCTCGTCGAGCTTTGAAACACTTGTGTATAGGCACGTTACAAATGCCATATCATATCATATCACTATGAAAATGTATATTCAGTAAAAACACTTTGTTAAAAGGATGTTATGGTTCAGTTGTGCTACCAAAAAACCTATGAAATTCCGTACAAAAAACGTTGTTACCTTATGGTTCCAAGTAAAAAAAAACGGAAATTCACCAGTTATGGTAAGCTAAGAAACCATAACTCGCGCCACCACCGTGCACTGCTAAGACTAACACCCAGGACATCAAAGATGACATCACAAATGTTATTGATGACATCACTGATGACATCACATTTGCATTTACTCTTCAAAAAACTCTGTACAACGGATTCTTATTGTAATGTTGACAAAAATGTATCAAGGATCATTGGAATAAATATCATGACCTAATTAGTGCATTAAGCAATGCATTGATATAAATAGCATTCTGTTATGAAGTTCTATTCAGTATACTAAGCTACCATTGCACAAACATAGGCAGTGTGTGCAGCATACATGATGAAGGTGCAATATTCATAATCGTGCCATGTTGAATATTGAAATGATAACTGCTTTCTTATTAGAGTTTTGCGTACTGTGAAACATGTAATACATAGCTAATAAAACCCACTTACTACATTATTGCATTATTACAGACAAAACACAAAGAGACAACAACCCATACAAATATGAGTATATACAGGGAAAGTGAAGTAAGCAAAAAAGCAGAAGTAGTAGCAGAAAGAGTTCAAAACCTAACTAATTATCATTATGCAGAGAAATAATTGCTCTGTTTCAAAGCTGCTACTTACTCTATGTATGTGTATCACATGATGTGACTGGCCCCTAAGGAAAGTAGTGTGAGTACAATGTATAGAAATATGAGCATATACAGGGAAAGTACAGTAATACAGTAATAAAATAAAAAAATATCAGAAAGTGCTGATAATCCTACTGATTATCTTCATGCACAGAAAGGATTGCTGTCTTTCAAGCCTATGTCTTCCCCTATGCATATGTTTCATATGATGTGACTTGACCCTAAGGGAATTACTGTAAGAACATAATTGAAGTATAAGTTGACAAATATAGTACCTTTTCAATTTTTTGTTCCTGACTGTTACTGAACAAAACCATGTGGCCTAGATATGTCAGTAAAGGAAAAAAGGGGGAGCCAGACATGTGATGTCATCAGTGATGTCATCAATGACATTTGTGATGTCATTTCTGATGTCCTGGGTGTTAGTCTTAGCAGTGCATGGTGGTGGTGCGAGTTATGGTTGCTTTCTTACCATAACTGGTGAATTTCAGGGGTTTTTCGGTTTTACTTGGAACCATAAGGTCCCTTTAACTTAGTTTTTTTACTGAATTTCATAGGTTCTTAGTAGTGCAACTTAACCATAACATCCCTTTAACAAATTGTTTACTGAATATATATATATGCGCAAACACTACTGTGTTGGGTGAAGAAAGTAGCTCAATAAACAGCACCAACTACTCCACACAGCTACAAAAAGTAGTTGTTGCTGTTTATTGAGATACTTTCTTCACCCAACACAGCAATGTTAGCACAAGTGTATGGTTTCCCTTAACCTATAGAAGCACCCGCTTGTATAGTAGACTGAGAGCCACATTAAGGGAACTTTGGACTGCAGGCGGGCGTGTAGTTATGGTTAAGTTGCTAAACCCATAGGAAGACCACCTTTTTGGTGGCTTATAACTTTGCGCCCCCTGGCTCTGAATTTTTTCACCAAGATTGGTGAGGTTACTTGCAGGGGGAGAAAAGTCAGAGGGGGGTCCCAAAACATGTTTTTTCCCATAGACTGAATGGGTGAAAACTTTGCACACGCTAAAGCCCAAATGGCTGGACGGATTTGCACCAAATTTGCGCCAGTACCAATGGCTTGAGCCAGAAAGCATGCTTTTGTGTTTTTGGTGGAAATTCAACCAGTACTTTTGTTGCAAATAACTGAAATGTACATCTCAAAAAGTATGTGATATCTGGCTCTGCTCCACGGACCCATTTCCCTGTTTGCTCAGTGGACCGAAGGCTCATTGGCTTGCAGTACGCCGTGATGTTAACGAACTTTGGATGCGGCCGGTGGTTGGCTGGAGGGAAGCGTGCTGTTTATCAAAGTTTTTAGAAAACGCTGCAATGGTGTATTGGAGGACAATATGGCGCCAAAGGGACTGACAACCAGAATGTATGCCATGTGGCAGTGGCAAGAGGGGATGGAAGGGTGGGTGAGAGAGAAGTAGTTCATCTGAGATGTGTGATTAATAGGTGGACGAAGACGGTCGTGTGCCTGCAGTATCCATGCGTACTGCGCCAATTCACCAGTCCCCACACAGGTGACTACCATGTGTGGTGAAAACAGGCAGCCTTCGTTAGGGCACAATAGGTTGCGCCACAACCTCTTAACGTGCTGACTGGTGGTAGCTGAATAGCAGACGGGGATGCATTGCAAAACATATATTACACCATGTGGCAGTGGGTAAAAGGATGGAAAGGTTGGGGGAGTGCGAAGTGATTCATCTGAGATATGTCAATAGGTCAACAAAGACGTTGATGTGGCTGCAGTATCCGTGTGTAAAGCGCCAATGTACGGGTCTGTGCACAGCTAACTACCATGTGTGCTACCGGCAGACAGGCTTAGTTACGGCACAATAGCTAGTGCAGAGACCTCTTTCCGTGGTGACTGGTGGGAGCTCATTTGCAGATGGGGAGTTTATTGCACATTACATGCACATTTTAAGATAGTGTGTAATGTGTTGCATGTGGTAAGCCTGTAGCCCATACCATGCACAGATGGAGGGCATGCATCATGGTTGCAATTAGATTTCACATTGTTGCATTCTGTGTGTGGTTAGTCAGCATTGCATACATTATTCATTCCATTTCCATGTGTATGGCACTTATTAGCACATCCTACAGTGTTTACTCCATGGCTGCAGCTACTGGAGTGAACAGGTCTGCAGTGAGTGCACTGAGTGCAGTGTTGTCATACTGTCAGCATAGAAGAGGTTAGGGTTAAAGTGCACCTTTTATGTGCATGGATACTGAAGTGTGTGCAGTGGGTGCCATATTCAAATAGTGTGTGCATAGAAGTGGATAGGGGTGTACTGCATATTCTATAGGATTGTGCTGAGTCCATTGCGTGGAGTTCTGCCTCCTGTACTGCACAATAAGGTACTGTTTTTGTGCACTGAATAGAGTACGGCATGTGGTGGTGGGAAGAAGGGATTGTAAGGGTGGGAGATGAAAAGTGGTGCATATGCGATATGTTAATAGGTGAACCAAGACGTTGATGTGCCTGCATTATCTGTGCCTACAGCGTCGATTTGCAGGTCTCTGCACAGGTGACTACCATGTGTGGTGAATGGAGAGATTTTGTTACTGCACGGTAGCTGCTGTGGACATTTCTTTGCATGGTGACTGGTGGGAGCTCAATTACAGAAGGAGAGTGCATCGCGCATGATATGCACATTGTAAGATGCTGTGTATTCCTGTGTGTTGCATGTAGTAAGCCTGTAGGCTATTCACTGCACGGATGAAGGCCTTGCATCGACAACTATGTGCTGTGATTGCAATTAGGTTTGCCATTGTTGCCTTCTGTCTGTGGTTCTCAGCATTGGCTACATTGTTGATTCCATGGGTGTGGTGCTTCTTAGCACATCCAACCCTGTTTACTCCCTGGCGGCAGCTTATGGAGTGACCAGCTCTGCAATGTTTGCACTGCGTGCGGTGTTGGAAAACTGTCATAATAGAAGAGGGTAGGGTTGAAGTGCATCTTCTATGTGCCTGGATAATGCAGTGTGGGAAGTGGGCATAATTTTTCAATAGGATGTGCATACAGGTTAAACTGCATATCACATAGGTTTGCATACTGCTGGCTACTGTACTGCTGTATCAGGTATTGCTTTTGTGTACTGAATAGAGTGCTGGGGGCTATACTATGTGCATGACAGTGTGTATGAGTGCCGGAGACTGTGTTGTTTGTAGATTCTGCTAACTGTTGCATGTTTCCCTGCGTAGCTGTATTACGGTGCAGAGGTTGGGTAGCATTGGCTGCGGTATGTGTGTGGAGTGTGGTACTTGGGCACCTGTTGCCTTGCATGTCTGTATTATGTTGTGGTGTGTGTGGGCAAGGCCTAAACTAATGCATGCATGGCCATAGGCTGTAGGCCATGCACCCTATAGGCTAGGCCTTGCCCACACGCCCGCAGCAATGAAGTTTAGACTCCATCTGTCAGAGGGTGCTCACCTTTACAGAATGGTTGTGGAGCACATTTTAGACTTGATAGAGCACCAGAAGTCAGCTGCCATGCATATACTATTGGTTGGTTCAGTTGCCAGTAACACCATCGTATGTGAACGAAAGTGGGTAGGGGTGCTGGAGGCTGTGTTAAGTTTGTAGAATTTTTCTAAGCATACCTGTATAAAGGTGTTGAGGTTGAGTAGGACTGCCAGTGGCTGTGGTACATGTGTGGATTGTGCTACTTTGTGACATGTTGCCATGCATGGCTGGATTATCTTCTGGTGGGTGTGGCCAAGGCCTAAACTATTGGATGCATGGCCAAAGGCTGTAGGCCGTAGGCCATGCACCCAAAAGCCAAAGCTTGAACCACCGTGAAAAGCAGACGCAAAGAGAAAGGCTTTGAGGTGCTTCCCGGACCCGCCAATGGTTCTCCTCAAGTTTCAGGGAGGCAGGGAGGCTGTTGCAGAGGGAGGCACCAGCTGCAAAAAGACATCTACCACCAACTGGTTGCTTGCAGAAGCGACTGACCCTGAGGGAGTTGGAGGCGGATGAGGGAAGTTCTTGAGCAGGGAGATATAGAAGAAGTGACAGTTGAAGGTATTGAGGTCCCAGGACCCAGAAGGCCTTGTGCATAATGCAGAGGGTTTTCACCTTATTCCTTGCAGCCACTGGTGGCTATTGCAGACATTTCAGTGTGGGAGAGATACCATCCATGGGCTTGAGGCCTAGGCCAAGTTGCGTAGTCCTCTTCTAGATGAGTTTCAGAGGGCGGAGAGTAGAAGCAACCAATTTAAAAAGAGCTTGTTTCAATAGTCCAGGCTAGACAGAAGCACAGCTATGCAGACAGTGACCTTTTGGGACCTTGCTTTAGGTTGGTAAAATAGATTCAGTGCTGCTTTTGGTGGCATATTTTTAAGATTTATGTAGAAGATGAGTTAGTGGGGAAAACAATTGGTAGCATTGTAGGAAGGAAAGCCAACAGTTCCTGTTTCGATATTACAATGTACGATATGGGTAAATGAAAACATTGCAAGCACATACCATTGAAGTGCCACTTCATGGTAGGGGATTGGGAAAAAAAAACAGTATGCTTTTAAAGAACATAATGGGTGCTTAGTGCCAGATACTGTGCACAGTGGCACTTATAACACAGTTGTAAACATTTGTGATGTCATCTTTGATGTCATGGGTGTTAGTCTTAGCAGTGCACAGTGGTGGCACGAGTTATGGTTGCTTAGGTTACCATAAATGGGGAATTTCTGTTATTTTTGGTTTTACTTGTAACCATAATATGGATAGATTGTTATTAGTGCAAAGTAAGTGTAATGTTTCCTCCAAGTACTTGTTGCAATGAATTTGATGTGTTTTTCCGAGGGCAATTGAAACATAGTGTCCCTTTAAGAAGGTGTTTTCTCAGTGAACTGCATAGGGTTTTAGTAGTGAAACCTACCCATAACTTCCCTTTAACAATGTTTTTTGTGAGTGAATTGCATAGGTGTGTACTAGTGCAACTTAACCATAACGTCACTTTAACAAGGTTTTTTGTCAGAATATATATATATATATTACATGCCATGTAGTTATGGTTAAGTTTCTATTTCCATAGGAAGAGCACTTTTTGGGTGGCTTATAACTTCGCTCCCCCTGGACGAATCCACACCAAACTTTGCAAAAAAAGTATATGGCCCACTCTGTATTTGCAAAGTTAGGTGAGGTTTGGTCCAGGGGGGGCAAAGTTATAGGTGGGGTCCCAAAAAAAAACTTTGCTTGCGCCTACAGACCAAACCGCTGGATGGATTTTGACCAAATTTGGACCAGGAGCAGCGGGTTGGTCCCAAAAGCGTGCTTTTGCAGATTTGGTGAAAATCCGTCCAGTAGTTTTTTAAAAAATGACCAAAAAGTGGGACAGTGTCCTGATTGGCCGAGCGGTTTACAACCTGTCCGCGGACATGTGACGTGTTCTCTGATTGGATGGTGTGGAGCGTGAAGCGCATCAGATTTTCGGTATCACCCGCCATCTTGGATTTGCAGACGTCCGCGGACAGCGCGGTGAAACTTGGTTTAAAATTTGTATTTAGTAGAGTGTGTTGGTGTTTAGGAGTGTTTGGGGAGGGTGGGAGAGTATGAGTTAGATTGAAATTGTGTTTTTTCATGTGGTAGACGTTCTTGTTGTGTTCGATTTGTCTGTGGACATCTCGGGTGTTCTGAAATGTTCTAAATAAACTGAATTGGGGGTGTTCTGAGGACTCAATATGTGTCCGTTTTGTTCGGAAGCAAGCTGAAACTATTCTAAGAACACTCGCAGTGTCCTCAAATGTTTGCAAATAAACAAAATGGGGGTGTTCTGAGGACACTGTCCGTATTGTTTGATGGCAAGTTGAATGCGTTCTAAGAACACTCGTGGTGTCCTGAAATGTTCGTAAATAGACAAAATGGGGGTGTTCTGAGGACGCTGTCCGTATTGTTCGTTGTCAAGTTGAAAGTGTTCTAAGAACTGTCACGGTCTCCTGAAATGTTCGTAGGGGGTGTTTTGAGGATGCTGTCCGTATTGTTCGATGGCAAGTTGAATGTGTTCTAAGAACACTTGTGGTGTCCTGAAATGTTCATAGGGGGTGTCCTGAAGACGCTGTCCGTATTGTTCTCTGGCAAGTTGAAAGTGTTCTAAGAACTCTCGCGGTGTCCTGAAATGTTCGTAAATAAACAAAATGGGGGTGTTCTGAGGACGCTGTCCGTATTGTTCTTTGGCATGTTGAATGTGTTCTAAGAACACTCGCGGTGTCCTGAAATGTCTGTAGGGGCTGTTCTGAGGACGCTGTCCATATTGTTCTTTGTCAAGTTGAAAGTGTTCTAAGAGCTCTTGCGGTGTCCTGAAATGTTCATAAATAAACAAAATGGGTGTGTTCTGAGGACGCTGTCCGTATTGTTAGTTGTCAAGTTGCAAGTGTTCTAAGAACTCTCGCGGTGTCCTGAAATGTTCGTAAATAAACAAAATGGGGGTGTTCTGAGGATGCTGTCTGTATTGTTCTCCGGCATGTTGAATGTGTTCTAAGAACACTCGCGGTGTCCTGAAATGTCCGTAGGGGCTGTTCTGAGGACGCTCTTCGTATTGATCATTGTCAAGTTGAAAGTGTTCTAAGAACTCTCGCGTTGTCCTGAAATGTTCGTAGGGGGTGTCCTGAAGATGCTGTCTGTATTGTTCGCTGGCAAGTTTAAAGTGTTCTAAGAACACTCATAATGTCCGCGGACATTAAAAGTTTCCATAGGCCATAGTTGAAATGTTTGACTCTATGGGTGTGATATGCTGTGGTGGTTGTGGCCAGGGCATAGAGTGTTGGGTGCATGGCCATTTGGCCATGCAACCAAGACTCTATGCCCTGGCCACAACCACTGCAGCATATCACACTCATAGTTGCTTATAACTTTGGTTCAAAAACAAATGTATAAAGAAAAAAGTTATAAGACACTATAGAATATTTCACTTTTTCATAACCTCAACCACTGCTATGTATGGCAATTGTATTTGTTTGCTTTGGTTTGTACGCTTCTTCATTAAAATATGGTTCTGTGCTCGTAGTGTGATTCCATTCATCTCCGCAGATACTTAAGAAGTTCTTTCTGTTGACATTTTGTTTATTGAGAAGTCTTTTTTGTAATTTAGTTATTAGTTTTGTTAGTGGTTTCATTTTGTTTAACACTAAAATAAATAACTTTCTTTTGAGAAGAATTGCACTATAAATTCTTCTAAGATTAATTTCCTATGATAGGTTTTAAGGGTTGAAACTGTTTTCTATCCTGTTTTTATAAGATTTTGAAGGACTTTGTGACAGAACATTTTGGCTAAAATACTTTTCTTGGTATGCTTACTTTGAACTTTATCAAGATTTATAGAAGCAGTTTTATCTGTAGTGATAGCTGATTTTTTGTTAATTGTTTTCTGGTTTGTTTTACATTTTGATAGAGGAGGTAAAGTTTTTCCACTTGAAACTTCTTTTGTTTCACTAAATGACTGTATTAGCTGTTTTGTTTCAATTTCTTTTACAAATTCCGCTAGAGATGGATGCTCATGTTGGACACTTTTATTTTCATTTGCTCTACTTCTGTGTTGCTTTCTACGGACTTGAATTTTGGTAGGCATTGTTTAGGGTCTGTTGAAAAAAATAAAGAAGTTATGGGTTGGGGTGTTCTGCAATGTATGTGTACTGTGTGCATGAGTGTGTGAGTAAGATGATAAAGATGTATGTAATGGTGTGTGATTGTACGTTGGGAACTACAACTAGTAGGGATGGGTATTCTTGAATTCATATGCTACTAAACTGGGGTTCAGATGACAGAAAAAAGTAAGCTAATGGTGTGGAGAAGTACAAATAGTAAATCTAATGTATACATTTAAACAGTTGTTTGTTCTGTTATATCCAAATTGTAGCGGTTGAGTGGGTAATTTGTGTGTCCAAAAATAGGAATTTGTGGGCCATTCTGTCTGTAAATCGCTGTTTAAGACATGGGGATTTTTGGACAGAATGGTGCACAATCTCTATTTTTAGGCACAGAAATAGCATGAATTAACTTTACAGTGTGTTTCAGTAATAATACAAATATTATTGTGATATTCTACTTACTTTTTTTCTAAAATGAACAGGTTAATTCTTAGTTCTTCTTTGTTCTTCAAATTCGGTTGCTTCTTTTCAGGAGAATGGTCTTCACTGCAATTGTAAAAGAAACGTATTAGTAATTTTGTTTGTATATAGCACTGTTTTTAATTTTGACATTATTTTTTTTAATTGAAATCCTCAGCGCCTTCCTCAAAACCATTAAAACTATCTTATTTACATAAGATACGTCGCACAAGTTCAATACATATGATATGTTCTTAATGAACACATTGTATTGTGATGACTAACTTTAGCAAACAAAATATCTTTACTATGTTTGTGAAATTCATAATGTACCACTGAATACCACTATTTATGTAACTAAGCTCTTCCAGGTAATAGTGTCTGAATGTCATGCTTAAATTAAAGTAATTGAAAAAATAAAGAAATAAAACAAAAATATTAAGTCAGTTTGAAAGTAATTGAAAAAATAAAGAAATAAAACAAAAATATTAAGTCAGTTTGAAATGTATTGTGCAGAAAATATGCATACCTGTAGTTTGGAGCTGCAAATAGAAATCTTGGAGACTTATACAGTATTTCCTGTAGATGGTGCTTGCCATGATATGACACTTGTACTCAGAGAGATTCACAGTACATTTGCAGTTCTGATCTATGATGATGCAGTTAGATGTAGAGGTCTTGAATGTGATTGGTGGATGGTCATGTGACTTCTTAGCTACATCCAATGAGGGAATGGCACAGAAAGTGAAGTGGAAATGGTAGAAGGGCTGTTCATGTTACGATATGTCCGCGGACATGGCGGTAGTTCGCGGACATCGGGTGTTACATCCAGGGATTTTTGGGTTCAGAAGTCATGCATATGAGAATGAGCACTGAAAGGGATTGGTCAGGAAAGTTTAGTGGGTGTGTTGTGCCAGGAGAGAGTTTCTCAGATACTCTTTTTGCTGAGAGGACAACAGATAGCTATGGCTGTGTGTTTCAGGAAACAGATTGTTTGGATTTTGGGAGATTCATGGATACATTGGTTGAAGGTGCATGCAGAAAGCTGTGGAGTAGCTGTAGATCTTGGATTTCCACATGTGGAAGTACACTGGCATGGAGTACATGGAATAAAGTAGTTGGATTTGCTACCTCTTTGTGCTAGTTTGGAGACAGAGCAACATCCAGACTTAAATGTAATTCATTGTGGAGGGAACAGTTTAGGACATGTGTCTGGAATTTCTTTGCAATTTTCTATGAAAGAAGTACTTGGGAAGGTCATGGACATGTTCCCTAATTCTCAAGTAATATTTTCTCGGATTGCACAGAGAGAAATGTGGCTTCGTTCTTCTTCATTTGGTCCACAAATGGAAAAAGCAAGGCGCAATGTTAATAAGGCTGTTTGTGCCTTTCTAAGAGATTTTGGCATGTCCTCTTTTCACAATGAAAATATTATGTTTCGTAGTACATACATTTTTCGCAGAGATGGAGTCCATCTTACTTATGCTGGCAATCAGATTTTTTTGAGAAATATACAAAATGCATTACGACCTTTTTTAGAATTACAGCATCCATTTTGAAGTAGGTGTTAAGTATTTCTAATTTTTGACATACAAACACCTCCCGAAGGCTCTTTTCAGAGCCACCACTTCCTACCAGAGAAAATTGCAATGCTTATGATAGGGTAGCAACCCAATTTTTTAGATGTCCGCGGACTGTCCGCGGACTTCTAAAAAATACAAAGAGCCCTGCTTCATTTATTTTCACTTCTATTTTTTCACTGTGAAAGATGGCTCTGAAAAGAGCCTTATTTTTTTGATTTTTGTAATTTTGTATTTTTTTTGTTTTTTTATACACAACACACTAGGAGAGGAGGGGAAAGGAGGGTAAAGTGGGGGACACCAACCACAGGGATAAGAAAGGGCGAGCTGAGAGAGGAAGATGTAGAGTGGGTTTTATTTGGGTAGTGAGCAGGTCTTCTCATGCTCTGAGACGATAGTCTCAAAAGCACTGCAAAGTCGCTCGCCCCTGCAGAGTACTTTGTCACAGTACATACATACAACTGTGACCCTCGAAAGGTAAGGATCATCAGAATTCTGTATGGCCTGTCAGGCAGCTTGAGGAAGACGCTGGCCCACAGAGGTGGTCCTTGTGGAGACAGGATCAGAAACAGAGGATAAAGTAGAGGAAATCAACCGACTACGTTCTTCGCAAGGTACCACCTTCTGAATAGCCCCAGAGTTAAATGACCTCAGGTGTCGGTTCATGGTAGTGGTCCCAAAGCTGTAAAAACCATGCCTCCCGCGACTGAGTATCATTTTGCACTCATTGCAGGTGACACGGTTCGCACGAGCCTTAGGACTATTCCCATGAATGGTAAACAACCGCCACACCCAAGACTCACGCCTAGTGCGGGTAGCAGGGATTTCCTCTACCTCATTCTCCTCTTCCTCTTCTTCCTCCTCTGCATCCTCACTCCTGTTCCCCTCTTCAGGCCCTTGGGGAGGTGGTGGTGGTGGAGGGGGTGGGGGTGGTGGTGAGGCAGACACAACACCAGGTGGCAGCAGTGGAGCCACAGAAGCCATCAGGTTGAAGATAGAGCAGCAAAAATCTCTGTGCTCTGTAGAACAGCTAGAAACACAATGAGACTGAGCTCTATGGCATGGTCTTTTATAGGGGTGCTTGTGCGCAGTTCGCAGACATGTGCGCTGTCCGCAGACAGAGCAAACACAAAAAAAGGTTCAAAAGGTTTCAAAAAGTATGTATAAACTTATAATTAGTATGTGGGATTTGTGCTATGGTGAGTTTTTATTGGAAAATATTGTGGATTACTTGAAAATGTACTTTTAAATTGTTCGGGGACACGAACAGTGTCCGCATTCAGAACACGCGATCAGCGTGGGCGCGGTCACATGGTCGCTCCACGAACATGTTCGCGAAGGAAGTGGCTGTCTGCAGGATACCAAATGCACGGGCATTGGTTTGCGCATGCGCGTTGATGTTCTACGGACACTGTTCGGGTCCTGAAGTAATTAAAAGTGTGTCAGATGTCAAACAAACAGTTACAGACAGGCGTTTGTTCTAAGAACAGTGTCAACTTGCTTGCGAACAATACGGACAGAAATAGCGTCCTCAGAACACCTCCATTTTCGTTTCTTTATGAACATTTCAGGACACCGCGTGTGTTCTTAGAACAGTTTCAAATTGCTAACGAACAGTACTGACAGGTATAGTGTTCTTCAGGACACCTCCATTTTCGTTTATTTATCAACATTTCAGAACACCAATTGTGTTCTTAGAACTGTTTCAACTTGCTAACGAACAGTACGGACAGGTATAGTGTTCTTCAGGACACCTCCATTTTCGTTTATTTGCGAACATTTCAGGACACTGCGTGTGTTCTTAGAACAGTTTCAACTTGCTAGCGGACAGTACGGACAGGCATAGTGTTCTTCAGGACACCTCCATTTTTGTTTAATTACGAACATTTCAGGACACCAATTGTGTTCTCAGAACAGTTTCAACTTGCTAGCGAACAGTACGGACAGGTATAGTGTTCTTCCGGACAGCTCCATTTTCATTTATTTATGAACATTTCAGAACACCCGCGCTGTCTGTGGACACCTACATTGTTTTTTTTTTTTAAAAACGGAAACTAATTACAACTCAATATAAAAATTTAACTTTATTTAACATATATTCATAATTTATGACAGAGAAGGTGAAGCAGAAACAGAAACAAAAACAGGAGAATTAGGGGTTTCAACATGATTGGTATCAGGTGAAGAAGGGATGGAATTCTCATCAACACGTTTTTGGTTATGGAGAGGGTTTGGGGATAATTGATGGGATATGGTAAGTGGGGACAAGTACATGTGGGGCAATGGTATGACGTTTTTGTTTTAAAATGATCTTCAACAAAAGTTTTCAAATTATTAAAAATGGTCAACAATAAATCCATTTTTTCTTTTATGCTGTCAAGCGTGTTCTACATAACAGCTTCTTCAGAGGTATTTTCTATTTTGGTATGCTCTGTACAAAAAAATATATATATATTAAATGTATATAAAATAATAATAATTAAATGGTTTATATTGTAAAGTGTTTACCATTAGTTTCACTATCTTGTGACATTTCCTCATGTGGGAAATGCTCCTCTAGCCATTCCAGAGTACTAGACAGTTCTGTGAGATATTATATTTTTTTTTATCTTATACAGAAAGTTTATAAATATATAAGTAAAATGAAGTACACTTACTATTTCAGGTAAAATATGTTCTAAGTACTGTGTATGTCTGGTGTTGTTCTTAGTTCTGTAGTGTCTGTGAGGTAATTATGTTGGAAGCCAATTTAACTTCTTCTGGTATATTCCATTTTAGAACATATGGTATTTAAATGAATGGTTAGTGTGTTACATATATGGGTTACATTTCTTATGTATTACTACATATAATGTGTATGTGTGTTGCTTTTTGAATTTGTTAAATGTTCCTATGTTATGATATAACAATCACACATACCACCCCAGAGTTTTTAGGTAGTGCTACTGTTCTCCGAACATGTCCGCGGACATCAAAAGAGTTCAGTAGAAGAGGTTCAGTATGTTCCATATTACATGTACATAAAGTCAAAGTTATTATTGTTAAGTTACGCTACTAAAAACCTATGAAATTCAGTGAAAAAACGTCATTAAAGGGACGTTATGGTTAAGTTGTGCTACTAAAAACCCATGAAATTCAGTGAAAAAACTTTGTTAAAGGGACGTTATGGTTAAGTTGCACTTCAGTTTTTTTCACTGAATTTCATAGGTTTTTAGTAGCGCAACTTAATCATAACGTCCCTTTAACAAAGTTTTTTCACTGAATTTTCAATGAATTTCATAGGTTTTTAGTAGCACAACTTAACCATAACGTCCCTTTAACAAAGTTTTTTCACTGAATATATATATATATATATATATATATATATATATATATATATATATATATATTACACAGCCATGTTAGTGTCTGTGTAGTTATGGTTAAGTTGCTAATCCTATAGGAAGAGCATTTTTTGGGCGGCTTATAACTTCGCTCCCCCTGGACAAATGCACAAGAAACTTTGCACAGTATATGGTGCACTCTGAATTTTTTTGCAAAGTTTGGTGAGGTTTGGTTCAGGGGGGGGAAAGTTATAGGGGGGTCCCAACATTTCTTTTTTCCCATAGACTGAATGGGGGAAAAACTTTGCAAACGCCTACAGCTCAAACCGCTGGACGGATTTTCAGCAAATTTGTGGCAGAAGCAGTGGCTTGGTCCCAAAAGCGTGCTTTTGTAAATTTGGTGAAAAACCGTCCAGTAGCTTTTTTTAAATGATCAAAAAGTAGGTATAAAAAAATTAGTGATATCTATGTGCACTCTGTGGACACACTTCCCTGTTCGCTCCGCGGGCAAGATATCGATTGGCTAATCGTTTGCGTAATGTCCGCAGACATGTGATGCGTTCTCTGATTGGATGGTGAAGAGCGTGAAGTGAAACAGATTGTTCCGATGCGCCCACCATCTTGGATCCGTGTTTTGGTGTTCGCGGACATCGCCGCAAAAACGTATTAAAAAAAACAACATTGCACTTGTTAAACTTATCAATTAGTGTCTGGGGAGGTGAGGGTTGATGAGGATGGGATGGGATATGGCAGAAAGAAGCAAAAAAGTGGTGTTTTTTTGTCACAAAAGTCATACGGTACATTTGGAGGTGTTCCATAATATAATGTGCATAAAGTACAGGCGAAGGACTAATGTGTCTGTGTTAAAATGTATTTAAAATAATAATGGAGTCACACTGCCGTCCCCTAGTGTCTGGTATCTGAGGCAGCCGCCTGCAGTGTCTGATGGAAAGAGAGGCCCTGCACGTGTATGAGAATACGATTTCTCATGGATGCGTTGAGCCACGTTGTTGCAAAGTGAGAATGTATTTAGATTCTGAGTGAAGGTCACTAGCTTTGATTTTTTGGTTGCGAGCTAAGGAAGCCCATGCATGGGACACAAAGTATAAGGTTCAATTGTGTTTTGACCTTGAGAGAAAGGGAATATTCCGTAAGGAATGCAGTGAGAGGAGGTTTGTAATAATGAACATTTGATAAGGTTATGCATTCCAAAAGTGTGTAAGGAACATGTAAATTCAGTTCATGAAGAATCTTTGGTGCTAGCGCAGTGAGCGTTACGGTCTGATTTATGGCAAGAGAATGGAAATGGTGAATATAATGTAAGTTTGATTTTGACGACTGTATACCGGAACGAGCATTAAATTATTATCTGAAGATTAATTTCGGGTTATATTCTATTTGTTTTTTCTGTGTTTCTTATTGCAATGTAACACAAGTACTATCTTTCTGTGTGGTTGTCTTTTATACGTGGTTACGGGGAGTGCAGGATCTAGGTGCATGTAGACTCTAGGTTCACCCAGGTTCAACGCTAATATTTCATTAAAATGTCATGTATGACCATATGGAATTGTGTATCAGTTTCCACGTTGTTTTCTCTTTGTTGAGATTGTTTGATGTGTGTGCTAATCATTAGTTTAAACTTTATGCCGAATTAAAAAGTCAATAGATATATTGTAATAAAGTTTGGGTATTGATACACATTTTCAGTTATGTTTTCCAAATAGCTACATCCTGCCTTTCTGCAATTGTCATAGATTCCAGATGCCAACTGACAGCTTCTTCAATCGGCAGCTGCACGTAGTTGTCAACGGCTGGATCACAGTCACTGTTTTTTGGGATGATCGCCTAGGGCCAATATGCCCGTACGCTGTACTAGCGATTAGGATTAACATAACATACTTTATGGTTGTCTAGGCCCAAGTTGATGCAGAAGCCCTGGAATTCACTGTGAGACCTAAGCAGTTCTTTTATCGAAAACAAACACTTTGTGTATGGAACAAGAACAACGTGTGCCTCACGATTAACATTTTGGATCACGAGCGAAGAAACAAATTTACAATTTAAATAGGATGTTGTCAAGCGTTTATTGTGAAATAAAAGTACTTTGCAAATTATACAGTGTTATTGTTTTCTTTTAAAGAACGATTTAATATTCTGAATTGTGACGTGCTGTGTTGTTAGTCGATGTTTGTTGATTTTCGGGTCCTGCGTCACGTCACGTAGGTGATTATGGGCGTGTTCGGATACGCTGAAGAGGAACGTCACCGAGAAAGGTGTAGAATATCACTAGGGTTGGTGATGTGAGGGTCAGGGGCGGGGCATATAATTTAGTGACGTCAGGGCAGTTTACCTTAGCAAGATGCAGCAATGGATAAGAATAGCACAAGATGGACGTGCCCTGCTGCTAGATTTCATATGTTTTTAAAAGAGGAAAAGTGAAGTAAGGTGAATTGGAAATGTTTGCGATAGATAAAAATACATGAGCGAACCCTCGGGACAATAATATTTTCTGAGCATTGCACTTGTGAAACTTATGAAATAATCTTTGGGGAGTTGAGGGGTAATGATGATGCGTGGTATATTTCTGACGTGATTTCGATTGAGTTTACAAAGTTTGGTGGGATTTTGTGCAGAGCTTATATGACGATTGTATGTGCATTCATTTGATAGTTTTGAAAAAATAAAACGTGGGTGGATTTCCAGCAAACTTGCGTAAGGCGCATTGGCAAGGATCAAAAAGCATGGTTTTGCAAATGTGGCAGTGTTTTCTTATTTGACAAGTGTCATAATGTAGTTAAAAAAATAGCAGTATAGCTTTAGTGACGGAGGGGTAGACTGTAGCCACGGGCAGTGGCCAGAATATCTGTGTCATGGAATAAGGTCATGATCCGGACAATGTGGCTACTGGCCATGACCAGAAGGGACAAAACATAGGATTAAAGTGGCCATGTCCACCTGGGACTGGCTTTGTGTTAAAGTTATTCATAATTAGGATAGATTTGAAAGGGAAGAAAAATGTGCTTGTGGTAATATGGTCATAGGGTTTTCTTTTTGCCTTTTGCAGGCTCCCATGGAAAGTGAAGAGGGGCCCTGTATGGAACCCCGACCTTCCCTTTCCATGGTGGCCATCTTGGAAAAGTATTTTCCTTCCTATACCGGGGCACCAAAGGCGTCCCAGTGTAGGATGAAAAATCCTCTTTTTTAGTACCACAGGTTACCGCTTTGGGAACTTAGGCTGCTAATGGCCTTCATCCCCCATTTCATGGGCTGGAATGGGGGTAATGGTTCAGAGACCTTGTTATCCACCCTCGCTTCGCTTGGGCTGATAACTTGGGCTGCTGGGCCAGTATCCACCGTTCCAGTCCGTGGAACGGAGGATGAATGCCCCAATATTCCCATTTGCATAACACAAAATGTTATTGAGTCTATGTACTTTACTGAGGAATATAAAGTAGATGGAGTCTATGTGTTTTTTTTTAGTTCTCTTTTTTAACTGTGAAAGATGGTTCCTAAAGGAAAATTTATTTTGTTTTTGGATGGATTTTTTTGGCAGGAGAGCTTAGAACAAAAGGTGGGGAGGGAAATGAGGGAAGAGGCGCCAAACACTAATATGGAGGGGCAGGTGGACAGGGGAAAATGTTGCACCTGTGTTATTTCTAAGGTAGGGGGCAGTGTTTCTCATGCTCCTTGATTACAGCAGTGGTGGTGTCTCTTGGGCAGGAGGGATGGGCTTAGCTGATGCCATTCTAAGACAAATAGCAGTTTTGGTAAAAGTTTATACTGTGCACTAGGTTGTTAGAATAGGTGTTGGAGCTGGGCAAGGGACATTTTGAAGTTGAAAGTTCCTAGATCAGTAGAAAATGCAGTTGGTTCTCAGACACGTCATCATGCTGCGCGCTAGCACATGGTCATGTGGCACAGTCTGGAAGGTCCACAATAAAGTCAGATGTTTGTAGATATTATGTTTACGTTGCACCCAGGAAATCAAAGATGACTTCACAAATGTCATTGATGACATCACATGTCTGACTCGCTCTTTTTTCCTTTAGTGATATAGCTTGACCAGTAATAGTTAGAAACAAAGAAATCAAAAAGTACTATATTTGTAGACTTAGAAAACAAATATGTTCTTACAATAATTCACTTAGGGTCCACTCACAGCATATGAAACATATACATAGGAAAAATACACACTTAAAAGATAGCAATACTTTCTGTGTATGAAGACAATCAGTAAGGTTATCAACACTTTCTTATTTTTCTGCTGTTTTTTCATTACTTCTATGGATGTGCTCATATCTGTATTTGCATTACTTTCTTTAGGGTGCAGTCAGCAGAGTACGTGTATTTCAGGGGTGCGCGGGAAGTTCCACACGCGATTGGCCCCGTGCGAGCAGGTA